>NW_026899316.1:600000-797872 GCF_033153095.1 Gastrolobium bilobum | reverse complement strand
CTCCTACCTGTTGTGCAGAAGAGAGGAAGAAGAGAAGAATGAAGAAGAGGGGGAAGGAGAGGAAAGAAGCAGGCAGCACCCTAGGTGGTACCCTCAACCCGTTGAACCTTGTTTTCTTGGAAAATTTCATGGTTAGGGTTTAATGAATAGTGTTTTAGGGTTTTTATGAAATGTTGAGTAGATTGGTTATGTTCAAGGAAGAATGAGGCTTAGAGTATGTTGTGAAAAATGCTAGGAATAACATTTAATCGGTAGAAATGAGTTTATAGTGTTATTTTAGTATGCTTTGATGTTTGGATAAATCTAGGCTTGGAACTATGGATTTCCTTGCATTGTTAGCATTGTTTGATTGTATTCCTTGTGTTGATAGGATTGAGGCAAGAGGACCAAGTGGAGTGACCAACCCTTGGGGTTGTGTGCCATTGAGGAAAGCTCAAGAGCAAGGTAAACCTTTGGACCTTGGGGTTGATCACATTGAGTGTTCCACCATACTCCATGGAGGAGAAATGGTTTATGAGATGTGATATGTAATTATGATTGTGATTGTATGCTCATGCATTGATTCATGCATTGATACATGTTATGATTGATTGATGATTATTGGTTGATGTTTGATTGTTTAAGAGTAATTGAGGAATGGTTATAGAAGTAGCAATAATGAATGAGGTAATGGTTGAGGATTGTGATTGAGGTTATGAGTGATAGTATTATGATGAGGATGATTGGTAGGAACTTCCCTTGGAAACAGCCCTATGTGGATCTCCATGTGGTTAGAGCCTAAGAGGAACAACCCTATGTGGATCCCTCTTGGAGGTTCCTAGATTGAGGAAAGGACTTCCCTTGGAAACAGCCCTATGTGGATCTCCATGTGGTAAGAGCCTAAGAGAAACATCCCTTAGTGGGATCTCTCTTGGAAGTCCATGTGATGCTTGTTGATAAGAATGTGTTAATCTATTAAGATTATGTGTACATCGAAAGTGAACCTTAGGGTGGAGTGATCTCCAAGGACCTCTGGTTTACTGTGATATATTCGTATATCTCACCCCGTGTTATGGGGACCCCCTTTCAGGTAAGGAAGCTGCAGGAGCCTCTGATGGAAAGTGGCCTTCTTTGCAGTAGATCATGCATGAAGAAAATGATGTTTTGAGATCATACATGTTATTTTGTAGATTTACATGTATAGGGTTGATCATTGATAGCATTGACGTATGTATATCTCGTTATATTTGATGGACTTAGCCTATGATCATGCCATTGGATATCTCTTTTGTTGATGAGAGCCAAGGGATGGTCATAGCCTTTTGTAGCTAAGTTCCTCGTTATGTAATTAAACTTGTGTAATGTTATTTACTTCAAGGTTATGAATGCATGATGAATATTGGAAATGTTGAGCTGAATTGTCTATTAGGAGCTAAGTTGTTAGATTGGGAAACATTGAGAAAACAAAGGTTATGCTGCCCAATTTCCGTTAAATCAATGATGAGAGGATGAGAGTTAAGCAATGATATAGGGATATCGCAAGCTTGTTCGATAGGTTGTAAAATGTGTAGGATTGATTCCCCAAGAAAGATACATGAAAAATATGAGTATAGGAAATTGCCCAGAAGAGGGGGCTTAAGCCTGCAAATGGAGGCTTAAGCCTGCTCAGGGGGCTTAAGCGCCCATGAGGGGGCTTAAGCGCCCTGATGCACCTGTGAAAACCAAAAGCTTTTTGCCGCTGGATCTTTAGCGCCCAAAATGGGGGCTTAAGCGCCCAGGTAGCGCGCTTAAGCGCCCTGGAGCGAGCTTAAGTGCCCTTGGTGGCCAAAAAAAGTGAATTCCCTCTGTCTGTGGGCGCTTAAGCGCCCTGGAGAGCGCTTAAGCGCCCTGCTCGCGTAGTTTTTCAGCATATACCTGAGATAGTAAAATTGTCATAACTTGAGCTACAGAGCTCCAAATGAGGAGCGGTTTGAAACCACGCGTAGCTAACGAAGAGATCTACAATATAGTAGAAGTTGGGAAATAAATAAGAAGTAAATTAATGGTTTAAAAATGGAATAAGAACATGATGTTAAGCTTGGTTTATCTGATTCCGCAAAGTAATATGGTTATGATCACGCAATTGGGCATTATAAATTCGGCATGTTTTAAAATGAAAAATTTAACCGGATTTTAATTGAACCCATGTGATTGTAACTGCGCTTAATATCATAATGCGATGTTAACAAACCGGTTCTAGAACGGGGCGTTACATTTTATGGTATCAGAGCAGTTTCGTCGGGAGTAACTATTAGCTATTGTTGAGTATGCTTAGTGTTTGATGCTTTTTAGTTGTTTTAGTACTCTTGATGATTATTGCATTTGTGATCACTAAGTGTGGGCCTGATCAACTCACTTCTTTGTGTAACATGTATAGTGACATGACGAGGCACCGAAACAACCCCGGACCATCAAACACCAATGCTCAGCCAGAACCTGTTTTGGCTGCTCTTGTGAGGCCTAGAAGTGGCCGTGGGGCAACGGGCGTACAACCTGATCCCGTGGCTGAAGCTCTTGCAGCCGTTCAGAGGGAGCTGGCTGCTAGCAGGCAAGCCAATGAAAATCTGATGAAAACAAATGAAGACTCGCGGACTGCTATGGCCGCGATGATGACCGAGTTGAGGACGTTGAGCGGTCCTAGGCCCGTGAACCGGCAACCCACTCCTCCTCCTCACACTGCTACGCTTTCTCCACCTCCTTCACAAGAAGAGGGTGTAGTGGGTAACAATGAAGGTGAGGGTAGTCACCATTCTGGAAGTCGTAGTCATCACACTGAGGTTCGTCAACCTCGAGTTGAGAATGTCGGTGACCATGAAGTGGAGGAAAGAAGATTGATGGCTTTCCGAAAACACAAACCTTCTTTTTTTAAGGGAGGTTATGAGCCAATGGCGGCTGCAAAATGGCTCCAAGCGATGGAGAAAATCTTCAGGGTGATGAGATGCCCTGATGCAATGAAGCTAATCTACTCCGTGTACATGCTGGAAGAAGAAGCGGAGGATTGGTGGACTAATACCGTACAGCCCCTAGAAGCTGAAGGCCGGGAAATCACCTGGCGGTTGTTCGAGACATTGTTCTTGGATAACTACTTCCCTAGGGAGGCTAAGGAACAGAAACAATGAGTATAATGATCTAAAGCAAGGGTCGATGACAATTGACCAATATTTCGCCAAGTTCAATGAATTGGTGAAATATGCTAATTATGGGAGAGCCTTACCCACTCCGGCCAAGATGACCTCTAAATTTCAATGGGGTCTGAATGAGAAGATGTCTCGGAAGATGTCAAATTGTGATATCCGTGAGTTTAGCAAATTCGTGAACCAATGCCGGAAGGTGGAAGAAGTTTATGGTGTGCCGAAAAGTAAGAAGTCTTCCGAGGCACAAGCATCAGGTGCTAGTGGAGCAACTGGCTCTACTTCAGAAAAGGGTAAGAAGATGGATGATAGGAATATCAAAGAAAAATTGCAAGTTAGACAGTCTGAAGAAAAGTTTAAAAGAAGCGGGAGTCAACAGAGTTGGGACAGTGAAAGACCTATTGTGCCAAAGTGTGACAATTGTGGCAGGCATCACAAGGGTGTTTGTTTGATGGGTCAAAACGTATGTTTCAAGTGTGCTAGACCTGGTCACTATGCGAGGGATTGTCCCCAGATTGTGGGATGGGTTGCTCATGTGCAAGTGGTCTATGACCCTTCAGCAGCGGCACATGTTAGCACTTCGACCCAACCCCAGCTAGAGAGGTTCCCACACTTGACGGGAGGTATGACGCATGTAGATTAATATGACATGCATAGTTTATTGAGGTTGGAGCCACACATGCTTAGACTATGGACTCAACTATGATTATGTGATTCGTTATGTCTAGTAATTAAAGACTAGACTATGTATTGATTGCTAAAAGATGGTAAGTTGTATGCAATGATCTTTCCATGGATGTAGTGGTAGTATTACCTCCATGAGGATAGTATCCTATGAGATAGAGAATTCTCATTAAAGGTATAGATTGAGGGGAACTTCCCTTGGAGTTAGCCTTCGGGACCTCCTTGTGGTCAGATACCTAAGAGAAACAGCCCATAGCGGATCTCTCTTGGAAGTTCCATCAGATGAGATTTTATTTATGAGGTTATTAGTAGGACCACAAAAGGTCAGGGTTAAATATCAATTGAATAGGTATGACCCTTGAGGAAAATGAAAGATAAAAGTGCTGGAACATATTAGTATCACCTAATTATAAAACATAGATTGAATCATGAATGAAACATTTCATCTTATGATAAGATGATGAGGAAAAGAGGAACTGATTAATAGGGTAACTTCGGGAACACAAGAAGAGTTCTCCGATAAATCCATAGATGATTGAATGAGTGGTTTTGTCGATTTTGAGGACAAAATCGTTAAAAAGGTGGGGTGAATATAATACCCCAAACTTAAGCATTTAATTGATTAATTTTAATTAAATAATTAAGCATGTTTTAGTGAGTAAAATTAAATATAAGGCTTAATTAAATGAATCTGAGTCACTTGGAGTTAAAAAGTGTACTCAGTGAAAATTAAGGGGTATAAATGGGTGTAGACAAAAGTACCCAAAATATAAAAATAAAAATAGTAATATTCCTAGAATAATATTCCAGACTTTTGGGTAAAGTTTGGTAATTAATGGAGTTGAATAGATAGACGAACCAATACCCGCTTAAAGTCACTTAACATAAGTTAAGTGACCAATGCAACAAAAGAAACCCAATTGTCCCTCCCCAACCCGTCGTGCAGAAGAGAGGAAAAGAAGAGAAGAAGGAGAAGAGGGGGAAAAGGAAGAGGAAAGGAGAGGGAGAACCCTAGGTGGAGCAATCCTCAACCAAATCCATTCGTTCAAAAGCCTAAACCACTCTAAATCTTCTCCTCTTTCATAATTCAAGCTTAGTTTTGAGTGGGGAGCATTGTGGAGAGGGATATTGCCCCTCAAAAATTCAGCCCTTTGTGAGATTTTGGGGTTTTGGGAGCTTCAACCTCCATTGAAGCTTGAGGAGCCATCAATCCTTGGTTGTGTGACCATTGGTGGTAAGATTCTAACCGTTGAACCTTGTTTTCTTGGAAAATTTCATGGTTAGGGTTTAATGAATAGTGTTTTAGGGTTTTTATGAAATGTTGAGTAGATTGGTTATGTTCAAGGAAGAATGAGGCTTAGAGTATGTTGTGAAAAATGCTAGGAATAACATTTAATCGGTAGAAATGAGTTTATAGTGTTATTTTAGTATGCTTTGATGTTTGGATAAATCTAGGCTTGGAAATATGGATTTCCTTGCATTGTTAGCATTGTTTGATTGTATTCCTTGTGTTGATAGGATTGAGGCAAGAGGACCAAGTGGAGTGACCAACCCTTGGGGTTGTGTGCCATTGAGGAAAGCTCAAGAGCAAGGTAAACCTTTGGACCTTGGGGTTGATCCCATTGAGTGTTCCACCATACTCCATGGAGGAGAAATGGTTTATGAGATGTGATATGTAATTATGATTGTGATTGTATGCCCATGCATTGATTCATGCATTGATACATGTTATGATTGATTGATGATTATTGGTTGATGTTTGATTGTTTAAGAGTAATTGAGGAATGGTTATAGAAGTAGCAATAATGAATGAGGTAATGGTTGAGGATTGTGATTGAGGTTATGAGTGATAGTATTATGATGAGGATGATTGGTAGGAACTTCCCTTGGAAACAGCCCTATGTGGATCTCCATGTGGTTAGAGCCTAAGAGGAACAACCCTATGTGGATCCCTCTTGGAGGTTCCTAGATTGAGGAAAGGACTTCCCTTGGAAACAGCCCTATGTGGATCTCCATGTGGTAAGAGCCTAAGAGAAACATCCCTTAGTGGATCTCTCTTGGAAGTCCATGTGATGCTTGTTGATAAGAATGTGTTAATCTATTAAGATTATGTGTACATCGAAAGTGAACCTTAGGGTGGAGTGATCTCCAAGGACCTCTGGTTTACTGTGATATATTCGTATATCTCACCCCGTGTTATGGGGACCCCCTTTCAGGTAAGGAAGCTGCAGGAGCCTCTGATGGCAAGTGGCCTTCTTTGCAGTAGATCATGCATGAAGAAAATGATGTTTTGAGATCATACATGTTATTTTGTAGATTTACATGTATAGGATTGATCATTGATAGCATTGACGTATGTATATCTCGTTATATTTGATGGACTTAGCCTATGATCATGCCATTGGATATCTCTTTTGTTGATGAGAGCCAAGGGATGGTCATAGCCTTTTGTAGCTAAGTTCCCCGTTATGTAATTAAACTTGTGTAATGTTATTTACTTCAAGGTTATGAATGCATGATGAATTTTGGAAATGTTGAGCTGAATTGTCTATTAGGAGCTAAGCTGTTAGATTGGGAAACGTTGAGAAAACAAAGGTTATGCTGCCCAATTTCCGTTAAATCAATGATGAGAGGATGAGAGTTAAGCAATGATATAGGGATATCGCAAGCTTGTTAAATAGGTTGTAAAATGTGTAGGATTGATTCCCCAAGAAAGATACATGAAAAATATGAGTATAGGAAATTGCCCAGAAGAGGTGGCTTAAGCCTGCAAATGGAGGTTTAAGCCTGCTCAGGGGGCTTAAGCGCCCTGATGCACCTGTGAAGACCAAATGCTTTCTGCCGCCTGGGGCTTTAGCGCGCAAAATGGGGGCTTAAGCGCCCAGGTAGCGCGCTTAAGCACCCTGGATCGAGCTTAAGCGCCCTTGGTGGCCAAAAAATGTGAATTCCCTCTGTCTGTGGGCGCTTAAGCGCCCTGGAGCGCGCTTAAGCGCCCTGCCCGCGTAGTTTTTCAGCATACACCTGAGTTAGCAAAATTGTCATAACTTGAGCTACAGAGCTCCAAATGAGGAGCGGTTTGAAACCACGCGTAGCTAACGAAGAGATCTACAATATAGTAGAAGTTGGGAAATAAATAAGAAGTAAATTAATGGTTTAAAAATGGAATAAGAACATGATGTTAAGCCTGGTTTATCTGATTCCGCAAAGTAATATGGTTATGATCACACAATTGGGCATTATAAATTCGGCATGTTTTAAAATGAAAAATTTAACCGGATTTTAATTGAACCCATGTGATTGTAACTGCGCTTAATATCATATTGCGATGTTAACAAACCGGTTCTAGAACGGAGCGTTACAATCTTAGTTGCCACAGTGCTTGCTTGTGAGATTATATTGTTTAAAAACCAAAACATGATGGGAATTTTTTAAATGTCAAGTCAAGATGTTAGAAACAAGTTGGAGTCCAAGTTGTTTAAGGTAAACTATATCGCATATACGGGATGAAGAGAGAGAGAGAGAGAGGTCAAACATATGTTGAATATACAAGAGTGGTTATGCTTATTACTTGTTTTGTTTTAACCGAACAATTTTCATTTCTCCAGATATTATAAAATAAGAATAATGGATAGTTTCTAATTGGTTTAGGACATGTAAGAATTGTGATAAAGATTGGGCTATGATGGCGTTTACACCTTCATGTAAAGGATTCCTTTAAGCCCTTGCTTCCTTGGAAGGCAAGGAGGGTCGTTTCGGTTTGGCCCAATCTGATCTCTTAGTCAATTATTATGTGGATTCCTCATTCGGTCTGTAGTTCCTTTAAATTCTTATATTAGATTCTTTGTTGGGCATAAAAAGGGAACTTGTAAGGTTCTCACTAGGCTATATTTGGGAGGCTGAAGCAAGATGATGACTTATTCATTAAGCGGAGTGATTCTACCAAAACAGGTCATTCTAGAATCCTTAAACATAAAAATCCAATGGGTAGCTCCTCTTGCTGGAATTGGGTTTAGAACTGTGTTCCACTGAAAAGGTGATTTTTTATGGTTGGCGTTGCACAAGTATCGGTTTATCAAATGGCTGCTGGTCTCGAACATTTGCTTCGGACTAGCTACGGCATGGGATTATGGCGTTTGATACTTTCTTAGTGTGAAACTGATTTACCTTGCCGTTTTAAAGATTGCTTCTGATGCCAAAAGTTCAGCTTAACCACCATAGCACTATCATCCAAGCCATGCCAACCACTTGACGACTAACAATCCTCAATACAAATTATGATATAAATCAATATTTCTAACATTTGTTAAGTGTTAAATGTAGAATTGGAATAGTTTTCAAAATTCTATTTTTACATGACAAAATGTACAGATATTTATAATCCCCCATAAGATAGCTGAAACTTCGCAGAGCAAACAATTTCAACATGGTTCCCGGTGCATCAATGAAACTTTGGCAGCAAGGGTAGGTAGTCCCATGCAAGGGATGTTCCCCCACGTGTTGCCATAAAGTACCTACCTCTGATGAGTCACTCTTGCCAGCCAGCTGCCATCCCCTCTGCATTAACCATCTTCGATACCAGCAAATAACTTCACAAACCGATCATTTCTCTTCATCCTCGGAATCTGACTTTGCAAAAACTGGCTCAGGTTGGGTTTCAGCATATGCTGGAGCAATGAACTTCGGATCCTTTGCTGCAACATCAGCATATTTCAGGATAGCTTCCCTTGGATCTTCCTCCATCCATGTCTCCTTAATCATACCCCCTTGCTGCAATTACAAGAAAATGTAAGTACCTTCCACAGTCGTATTCTAAATCATGAAAACTAGGTAGTCAAGAAAAATGATAAGAAATAAACGCACACAAAACAATACCTTTAGAAGATACTGGGTCAGTAAGCTTCCTTGAGTTGTACCAACTCGTCCACCAAAGCCAGGTCCTGTCATGGGAAGTTCAGGCTTATGGGACTTCATTGGATCCTTTAGTATTTTCTCTCGCTGACGCTTGCGGCTTGGCTGATCTCTAAATAGCGGTAAAGCGTGAGGATTGTGAATTACAGGTTTCGCCTCAAAGTCATCAATTGATTTTTTCCTTGGCGCACGTGCAACACAAACAAGAGCTCCTCTCTCACTGAGGGTTGGATCGTATAGTATGTGAGTCCCTCCTTGGCTTTTATCACCAACAGTCGCAAAGATCTTTACAAAGAAAAAGAAGTTCAAGAAGAATTATAAGCATAAGCAACAAATCCTGTTTTAGAGAATGTAAGATGACACTAGAAAATTGTTTAAGAGCAACATAACTCTGATATTATGTTACCTGATTCAGTTTAGGATGCCAAGAACACTGAACAACACTACAAGTGGGGGATATGCCAACTTTTGAAACAAGCTCAAGGTTTACTCTATCAAAGAAGCACAATAAACCTCCAGTTGAGCTCTCCCTTTCTAAAGATGTTCCAGTCAAAAAGAGTTGCTCATCGGGACTGAAGGCAATATTTGTTTGTCCATAGTTATTTGGTAGATCCTCAAACACCTTTAATGCTTCTTTTGCTTTGCGCAGATCCCAAACCTGAGACATAATTCATTGGTCAATCAGGAGAATTCCGGAAGATTAGATAAGTGTAAACGAATGCCTAATAAAGAAAGCAAACAACAACAAACCACCACATATGATCTAAAAAATGAGATCATTTATTTACCTTCAATGAACCGTCAAAACTTCTTGACAATAAGATTCTCCCATCACTAGAAAATTTCAGACCAGTAATATCTTCCTCGTGACCTTTTTCAATATGTACATCTGGCCTACTCCCCCATCCGGGCTTAATACTCCAAATCTGCGAAGATTAATTGACCATTCCAAGCAATGTCAGGAGAAAGATAATATTATTCCAAGCTTATAAGCAGCATACAGATATTGACTTTATTACCCAATAAAGTCAGTGAAAAAGATAACTACCTGTATAGAACCATCTCCTATACCACCAGCAATGCATTTACCATCACGATCCCATGCACAAGTGGTGACAGGAACTCTTCCAGGTCTCGCAAGCTTTGGTTTAATGACCTATCCATTGAATGATAGCAGGATAACTTCAGTAACATCAGAAAAGTGTAAAGTATGAATTATAGCATAAACTATCACGACTTCATCAAGAGATAATAAAACCTTCCATACATGTGAAATCTAAATACACAGGTGCATATCCTTTCAGTATCATTAAGTGGAAAAAGGACACTTTTCGTAGAATAGGAGAAATTCCAAGTCTTGCTATCATTACATTAATCATCAATTTTTATTCCATGCATGTAAGAACCCAAACAAATGCATATTCTTTAAGTGTTATTGAGCAGATAACAGCTTCTGGTGAAATTCGAAGTCTCATAATAATAACCAATAGGAAAAGAGTAATTTATCAAAACTTAGTACATAGTCATAAATTAACCAATAATTTTTTTCTTTTCCATGAAGTAATAAACCTAATTAAAAAGAAGACAATGCCAGTAACTTTCTCACAACCTTCAGCGAATAATTATACAAGTAATGTCTGAAGTAAGAGATGCCTTCAGGCACTTTCCTCTGAAAATCTTAAAATTTTATTTTTATTTTTAAAAAAAAATCCAAGTATCACGAAATACTAATAAACACGAATTTCACAAAGTTTCTGTTCCCCAAATTAAAGATTGTAAACAAAAAGAAAATCACAATGTGCACGGAACCACTCAAAGAGAAAACATTTTGCAAACCTGCTTCTGGGTTTTGAAGTCATTGACATCCCAAATTCGTAGCGACCCATCCTCTGACGATGTTAAAATGGTCTCTTTAGTTTTGGGATGCCACTCTCCACATGTCAATCCAGATATGTGACCCTTCGTGTTCTTAAGGTCACGAATATACATATCTCCCTTCACAAACTCTCCCAAAGTAAGGCCATCACGATCATAAATCTTTGCTTGAGCTGAACCAGTGACGCACAAGAATCGATCCGCGGTTGGACTCCAACTTATAGTTCGAACTTGATGACCCTCAAATGGCTCCAGTTGTCGAAACGATTGCAAACGAGAATTCATTCCTTGAAAATCATACATCCGCAAAGTATAGTCATAACTTCCAGATAGTACCCTAGATCCAGTGTGATCCACCGCAACAGCTGACACAACCTGTTAATACTTCTAATTAATCTCCCAAATTATTTTTTTGTTTAATTTAATTAATTTCCAAAATTAAGCGACAGAGAGAGAAGCGATACCTTGGTGTGGCCCTTGAGCACAATCTCGTTGCTGAGCGGAATACGGAACCGGTTACCCACCTCTTCATGATCCGATTCGTATTCGGAGTCCGACCCGGACAAATTGGAACCGGGAGGTGGCGGGGGCGGGCCAATCATCTCGTCCTCGTCCTCGTCGTCCTCTTCATCCACCACTTGCGGCGGTGGATCGGCGGAGGAAGGAGGGGTAGGGTTTTTGGAGGGACGGATGGAATTGAGCCATTCCTTGGAAGAGGAAGAGAGAGAAGGAAGATCATTATTGACATTGGTAGCTTTTGAATTGGAATTGGAACGACGAGTAGCGTTGTGGATAGCTTCGAGAGAGGTTTGCGACTTCGATTGCTTTCCGAACGAAAGAGGAAATTGAGCCCTAACACCTTCGTATATATCACCCTCTTCCTCCATTCTTACACACGATGTAGCAATCACTTGATTTTATTTGGAACGTGATTTACATATACTACATGGATAAGTGTTTATTCAGTAATTTTTTTTTGGAAAAATATTTGTGATTTTAAATAACAGAAATTATGTCATTTTAAGAGAGGTACATATAGAAAATTTAAATTTTAAATTAAAAAAAGTCACTAACTTTTTCTCTCCCACTATTTCTATTTTGCTATGTCTATCTCTCTCTTAAAATGACATAATTTATGTTATTTAAAATGACTAACACTAACTTTTTTTTATTACTAATTTTTGGTTCTCCATAAAAACTAGACCGTATTTTATTTTATTTTTTAAAAATTTACTTATGAATTATGATCTTTTTGAAATTTAAAATAAATCCAATGAGTCAAAATTGTGATCCACTGATATTCAAAAATTTCAAAGATTAAATTGGTCCTGTAATTTTATTGAGAAACTATAGGCTACTTTAATTTTTTTTTTTCAAAATCCCAAAATAATGTTATTTTAAAATTGCAGGAAATTCGGATAAACCCTAAATCTATATTGTATTATAGTTTATTAGAATTAGAATATTCTTACTATCAATTTTTTTACTACCACTTTAATCACCGTTGGATCACAGGAAAAGTTGAATGAAGAGAGAGAAAAGAAAAATAACTTTTGAATCTAATGATAATTAAAATAGTAGTGGAGTGATAATAGAAAAAATTGGTAATAAAAATATCTTCAATCAATTTATTATACTTGTTCGTTTCTATGCTCTTTCCGGTCTATTCGGACCGGATCACGTTTCTTCATTCGATGTTTACTCATTCGCCTCATAACCTCTATCAGCCCAATTGAGTTACAAGTTTATTTTAATTCATTAAATTTTTAATCACAATGTAACTTAAATTAACTATCGATTTATTATCTCATTTCGTACAATTTTTTATTTATAAAACAAGGATATTTTTAATTTATTTTTCGTGACTAAATTCTTCTTTTAAACAATGTTAAAAATACACCTCTCACGTTGACCTAATATGTTTAAAAGAGTTCATGATTACTTTAACTCATAGCCAAAATATTATTGTGATATAATATTATATTAAAAAACACCATTTCACTTATATTTAAAAATAAAAATAAAAACCCAGTTTTTGTAATAAAGCTCCTTCCTCAAAAGAGAAGCTCAATTTCTTTGTATCCCTTTATGTTTATATTTTTCTTTCTTTTCTATTCATTATGCTCCATTTTCCCTAAACTTTAATCATCTAATTGAAAATTTGGTGAACTTTTAAAACTCTATCCATTCATTTCAGCTTATAAATGGGTTTTGGAATAGTTTTCTGGTGTTAGAAATTATGCTTCGAGGAGAAGGAAGACATTGCTCACTCCTTAAAATTGATTTATTTGACTCTTTAGGATAAATTTATTACTCAACAAATTGAAAAATTAATTTAATTAGAACTTTTTTTTTAAGAGAATGTCAAAATAAGTAAATGGAGAAATAATATTATGATTTCATTGATTGAGACCTTTCCTAAGGTCCATATTTATACAAGTAAAAACAACTAGAGTTTGTTGTTAACAGTATCACTAAAAATAATGAAACAACCTATACATTCTATTTATCTTTTCCTATACATTTGGAATCCTAGAAAACAACTTGTAAACAGAAATATGAATTTTGAATCTTCAGTCCAACACTCCCCCTCAAGTTGATGTATGTGTGTTTACCATACCCAACTTGTTGATTGTAGCCTCAAACACTTTTCCAGATACTGCCTTTGTTAAAATATCAGCCAACTGGTCTTCAGATTTCACATATGGAACATGGATAATTTTCTGATCCAGTTTTTCTTTAATAAAATGCCTGTCAACTTCAACATGTTTTGTTCTATCGTGCTGGACCGGGTTGTGAGCAATTTCTATAGCCGCTTTATTGTCACAATATAAGATCATTGGTTGATCATAACTGATACCCAGATCTTTTAATACATTCTTAACCCATAACAATTCACAAAACGCCATGTGCCATTCCTCGGAACTCAGCTTCTGCACTAGACTTGGCTACTACCTTTTGTTTCTTGCTTCTACAAGTCACCAAGTTTCCTTCAACAAATGTGAAGTACCCAGATGTCGACTGCCTGGTAGTTCTGTCTCCTGCCCAATCAGAGTCAGTGTACCCCTCAATTAATTGATTTTTTCCTTTTGAAAACAGCAATCCTCTTTCAGGTGACCCTTTGAGATACCTTAGTATTCTGAACACAGCATCCATATGGTCTTCACTAGGAGCATGCATGAACCTACTCACCACACTTACTGCGTAAGCTATGTCAGGCCTTGTATGTGAGAGATAAATAAGCTTACCTACCAATCTTTGATAGCGGTTAGCATCTGTTCCTTCTTGATCTGGGTACACTCCCAAAGTGTGATTCATCTCTATTGGTGTATCTGCTGGTTTACAAGCTAACATACCAGTTTCAGTTAGTAGATCTAGGATATATTTTTTCTGTGATAAAAAAATCCCTTGGTTTGATCTTGAAATCTCAATTCCAAGGAAATATTTAAGATTTCCCAAATCTTTCATTTCGAATTCTCTGGCCAGATATTGCTCCAACAATTTTACTTCATCTGGATCATCCCCTATTACAACCATGTCATCAACATAAACTATTAAAATGGTTATTTTCCCTTCTTTGTTTTTGGTGAACATAGTGTGATCAGAGTTGCTTTGTGTGTACCCAAAATTCTTTATAGCCAGAGTAAATCTTCCAAACCACGCCCTTGGTGATTGTTTAAGTCCATATAGTGCCTTTTTTAACTTGCAAACCTTGGTCTCTTCAGTCATACTTCTCTTGACTCCTGGTGGTATATCCATGTACACTTCTTCTTCCAAATCTCCATTTAAAAATGCATTTTTTACATCAAATTGCTTCAATGGCCAGTCACGGTTGGCTGCAATGGAGATTAAGATTCGAATTGTATTCAATTTTGCTACGGGGGCAAATGTCTCTTGGTAATCAACTCCATATCTCTGGGTATAACCCTTGGCAACCAGACGAGCTTTGTACCTATCAATGTTTCCATCTGCCTTCATTTTTACGGTAAACACCCATTTGCACCCAATGGTCTTCTTTCCATGTGGTAGGTCTACTAGTTCCCACGTACAATTCTTTTGTAATGCCTCCATTTCAGTATTCATTGCTTCTTTCCATTTCTGATTTTTCAAGGCCTCCTGCACATAATTTGGAATAGAAATACTGGACAAGAGATCAGTGGTCAATGCACATGGTTCGAGTGTTTTTTGACTGGATACATAGTTATTTATGGGATACTTGACTTTAGACTTAGGATCAGGTTCATAGGATACTTTGGGTATGCCTTTTGTGCTTCTTTGGGACTGCCTTATAGATGGATTAGAAGAATCAGATGGAGAGGTATTATTTAAAATTATAGAGTTAGGATTAAGGCTTACCTCTGAGGTTTGATCTGTTTGTAAGTCAGAGATATTCTCGAATGATGCTTCAACTATAGGTGTTAGTGTGGCAGTTGTGTCCGATTGCAGTAGGGAATCCGAACTCGATGCAGGATCAGAACTGGTGTCTGGTGCTGGAATTGTGTCTTGTATGGGAGGTACAAGTGGAGTGTATGTCCAATGCTGCTCTGCTTCTCCAGAATTGCCAGAGTAAGGCTCCCCCTGAGAAGAAGAGGTAGAGGCTCCCCCTGAGTAGTAAGGGTCACTTTCCCAAAATGATGCTTCCAATGTCACATGTAGCTTATGAAGGAGAGGATCAAAGCAACGATACCCTTTTTGTGAGTCCGAGTAGCCAACAAAGAGACCCTTCATAGCACAAGGTTCCAGTTTGTTTCTCAATACCCGTGGAATGTGAACATAAACAACACACCCGAACACTCTGGGTTCGAGATTGGGAGTACGAGGCATAGAGAAGAAGGAGTGGAGTTTTTGGTGAGGGGTACTAAAGTTAAGGACACTGGATGGTGTCCTATTGATGAGATAGGCAGCCGAAGTGACTGCCTCTCCCCAATATTGTTTGGGTACGTTCATATCAAAGAGAGAAGCTCTTACTACCTCCATGAGTTGTCTATTTTTGCGCTCAGCCAAACCATTTTGCTGAGGGGTGTAAGGACAAGAAGTATAGTGTTTAATTCCATTTGTCTGAAAGAAAGAAGTAAAGGAACCATTAACATATTCAGTCCCATTATCGGTTTGAAGGGTTTGAACTGAAGTCTTATATTGATTCTGGACCATATTAAAGAAGGTTTTAAAAGCAGAGAAGGCCTCATTCTTATGTTTTAACAGGACTACCCATGTCATTCGACTGCATTCATCAATGAAGGTTATATAATAAAGAGCTTTAGACAAAGATGGGACCTTGGCAGGTCCCCATATATCAGAATGTACCACTTGAAAAGGAATGCTACTTTTATTCAAACTGGGAAAAAAAGGGATACGATGGCTTTTAGCCAATTCACAAACATTACATTGGAAAATATCTTTATTGGAAGATGTAAACAAAGCAGGAAACAATTTCTGAAGGTAGCCAAAGAAGAGGTGGCCTAACCGCCTATGCCACAGCCAAATGGAGTCTGCAGTCTTGTGTGAAGTATTGGTGGTAGAAGCTCGCGCCAATTGGGGAGTGCTATCCGTAGGAGATTCAAACATGTACAACTTGCCACGCCTAACACCATAGCCAAGTATCTTCCGAGTTGGGATATCCTGAAATACACAGTAGGTGGGCCAGAATGTAACAGTACAATTCAAAGCAGTAGTTAGTTGACTCACAGATAACAAATTAAATTCAAGGGAAGAAACAAGAAGAACAGAGGAAAGAGAGAGGTGATCAGATAGGGTAGTGGAACCTTCACCAGTAATAGGAGCAGTTCCACCATTAGCGGTTGAGATGGCTGATTGGGAGGATGGGCCAACATGTGTGAGGGCAGTGGGGTCTCGAACCATATGATCGGAGGCCCCTGTATCAATGATCCAGTTAGATTTTCCAGAGAGTGTAGAGAAGGCATGTGGCTTACCCAAAATACTTGCAGAGGCAATATTAGCCGAGGGAGGAAGGACTGAATCCGAGGATGCAATGAGACCTTTACTGGGAACCTTCTTGCGAGGTTTCTTGGTGAAATCCCACCAGTCAGGGTACCCAATCAATTCGAAGCACCGTTGTTGAGAATGACCCTTTTCACCACAATGGGAACAACTGTATGGGGGTTTTTCTGTTTTGTGGCGGCCAGCAGAAGAAGATGGGCTTGAACGAGGAAAATGGGTGAGGAGGGCCGCACTATCATTGGATTTAGGATGCCCCATAGTGATGCGCTGTTGAGCTTCACGCCGGACATAAGCATAGGTACTCTCAAGATCCAATTTTGGATCTTTTCATAGAATCTCACCCCGAACTTGATCAAAATCCGAATCTAAACCATTGAGAAAAATGTGAACCCGGAGACGAGTCACCGATGAATGAAGATTGAGGACACCAGCTACCGTGTCAGCCTGGGAAGAGAGACGATGATCAATCTCCTGGAAAATGGACAGTAACTCATTGTAGTATGTGGAGAGGGGACGACCCAGTTGTTTGGTGTTGAAGGACCTTTGGTTGAGTTCAAAGAGACACGTTTCGTCGGAGCCATCGTAGAAAGTCCGCTTCGCAGCATCCCAGATCTCCTTTGCCGTCTCAAGACGGAGAAAACGTTGCATGAGTGGCGGACTCATGGAGTCTATCAGCCAACTCTTCACACGTTTATTGTCCGTAACCCAAGCATCATAGCCAGGGTCGCTGCAGTTCGGTTTCACGGTGGTTCCGGTAAGAAACCCCCCTTTATTTCGAGCACCAATGCGCATATCAAGGAGTTGAGACCATAAAGGATAGTTGTTGTCATCAAGAACAACGGAGACAGGGAGGGAAGAATGATCCTGTTGGAGGATGATGTTTTGGGAGACAGGAGGAGGGTTCGGTGGCGTAGCGTCAGTGAGGATGGGTATTTCTGAATTGAGGTCAGCCATAGAAATTGGGGATTAGGGATTTGAGGGCAGAAAGGGAAATGTGTTTTAAAAAAAAATTAGGAGAGGGACGTTCGTACGAGAAAAAAGTAATTGGGAGAAAAAAAAAGATTGGAAAAAAAAGGTGTAAAGTAAAAAGAAGCGTTCGTACGAAAAAAAGAAGAGAAAGGTTGAATTTTTTTCCTTGGACTTTGTTTTCTAGGAGGATCGAAACACAGCTCTTGATACCATGTCAAAATAAGTAAATGGAGAAATAATATTCTGATTTCATTGATTGAGACCTTTCCTAAGGTCCATATTTATACAAGTAAAAACAACCAGAGTTTGTTGTTAACAGTATCACTAAAAATAATGAAACAACCTATACATTCTATTTATCTTTTCCTATACATTTGGAATCCTAGAAAACAACTTGTAAACAGAAATATGAATTTTGAATCTTCAGTCCAACAGAGAAGGAGGGGGCGGGGGGGTGGGAGGTTGAATAAAGAACTTGGGTAGTGTCATTTAAGATTTAGGGAATTAAATTTGATAATCTAAAGATATATTTTCGTCTGTGTATTATTGAAATTTCTTTGAGCACAGGATGGTGCAAGGAGTCTTCAGTTTGATTGTGCAAATTTTTGGAAAAAGATTTTGTTGGAGAATGAGTATTGTGAGTGGATAGTTATCGTGATAACATATTTCATTATTTTTTACATTATTATTATTTAATATCATATGTGTGGACAAACAACATTTTATATTCTATTCATGTGATTATTTATGAATTATTGTGTTCTGACTTTTTTATATAATAATATTGTTATATTTATGATTTGATATATGAGTAATTATTCTAAAAAATGTTGAATGAAATGTTAAATTTGAAAAGCATGAGACCTGAGAGTTTCCTTTTGCTGACAGAAAAATAAAGAAATCATGTTACAATTTCATAGCTATTAACGAGGATAATGGTTGGATCCACTTTGTTATGCATATAGATATTTATTTCGAGAAAATATGGTTATATATTGATTTGGACCTTTTCCAAAGTCCAAGACTAAAGGCCCAAACCAAGGAGGCCCAACGGACATTATTTGACCATAAGAGAAACACATCCTGTAGAGGCATCTCATGATTGTTCTAGGCAGTAAACCGGAAAGGCTTCTCCAGAAACCACCAAGCACATGAGACATTTACGTAGCATCAATATTAATATGAGATACGAGACATGATATGGCACTCTGATACATTAATTTTAAAAAATTATTAGATTTTGATATATTAAGACACATTTTGATATTAAATAATATTTTTAATTTATGTTGCATATATTATATTTAATATTCAATAATTTAACAAAAAAATAAAACTAAACTTATAATATTCATTAATTTGCAAAGAAACATACGATATTACAAATATTTATATTAAATATAATAAAATGGTAATAGTAATCTAACAAATTTAATAGTTAAAATTAAAAACGTAATGCGACGCAACTTTTAAAGTTTTTTTTGAATTTATACAATGTGTATTGGAGTGTCGAAAAATATCAAAATTTTAAAAAATATTAAGAAATATCGAACATGACACGTCGAAGTTTTGAAAATATCGATGCTCCGTAACATCGTATCACCTCCTCGCCGCAAAGACACGTGAATACGTAATTCCTAGCCATCATTACGTGTGACATAGCTTGATGGGAAAAAGTTAGGCCACCTCAGACCTCCAATAAGAATAAAATAACGCCATCCTTAGGTGGCATGATAGAGGAACCACAGTGCTATATAAATACTATAGCAAAACAAACCTAATGGATCATGTTTTTTCTCTTGATTATAGAAGATCATTACTGTTAAGCGAATCTCTACCTCCCTGATACTCTTCTCTTTAGTCTTTAGCATTAATCTTCTTTCCCCCTATCACGTCAAACTCTCATGTCTCTATATCAAACCCCTATTTTCTTATATTCACGAAGCTCAATAGTGTGTGATCGAGTTCAACAATTATTGAATTGATCATCTATTAAATATATTTACTTAGGAATGTCTAATATAGAGGCGCTCAATTTTGGTTTCTGAGACCCCAATAAAAGGTAGGGCTGCACAAAATAACTGATTCAGTTATCTCGTCCTTGATCTGATTTTGACTGGACTTATAAATATCTATTTTTTTTGAACTGGATTTAATATTGTCCCATTTTATTTGGGTCAGGTTTTAGACCTGACTCATCTAATAATTAACCCATTGACTCAAAACTTGACCCATACAAATTATGTAAAAAAAATGAAAAAAAAGCACAATTACATTAAAAGAAAAGTTTTAACGTAAAACAATTACGTCAAAATTTTTTCCGGAAAATATTTCCACAAAAAATTTTTGACAAAAAATATTTTCATCGATATTTGTGACTAAACATTTCTGTAAAAAAACTTTGACGGAATTTTTTTTTGTCAAATTTTTTTACAGTATCTAAATTTCGTCAAAATATTTCACAAAAAAATATATTCATCAAAAATTTCGACGAAACACATTTTTATCAAAAAAATTTGACGGAAAAAAATTTCATCAAAATTCTTTACAGATTTCAAATTTCGGCGAAAGTTTTTGACGAAAATATTTTCGTTAAACTTTTTGACAAAAAAAAAATTTCGTCGAAACACATTTCCATCAAAAAAATTTGACGAAAAAAAATTTCATCAAAATTCTTTACAGATTTCAAATTTCGGTGCAAGTTTTCGACGGAAAAAATTTCGTTAAAATTTTTGACGAAAAAAAATTTCGTCAAAATTTTTAGCGAAACACATTTCCATTGAAAATTTTCAATTAAATATTTTCGTCAAGTTTTTTTATAAAAATATTTCCTTCAAAATTTTCAATGGAACACATTTCTGTAAAAAATTTCGTAAAACTTTTTAACAAAAAATATTTCGATAAAAAATTTTGACGGAAAAAATATTCTGTCAAAATTCTTTAGAGAATCTAAATTTCGTCGAAAGTTTCAAATGAAACATTTCCCTCGAAACAACTTCCGTCGAAATTTTCGTCAGAACACATTCCCATCGAAATTTTGAACGAAAAACATTCCGTCAAAATTTTTGACAGAATTCTTTTTTTGTTTAAAACATTTGATGGAAGAAATCATTTCCGTCAAAACTTTTGACGGAAACTAAATTTCGATAGAAAATTTATTTTTGTAAAATTTTCATTAGAGAAAAAATTTCGTCTCTTTTCGACAAAAAGTATTCTGACGAAAAAATAATTTTGTGACGAAATTTTTGTCATTTGCAACGTAGAAATTTCGACGAAATTTTGTGAGGAAACCAAGTCAAAAACGGGTCAGGTCAGATTTGACCCACTTCAGAAACCAAGTCAGACCCACTTCAGAAACCAAGTCAGGTCAGATCTGATCCAGTTCTGAACTAGTTTAACAAAATCCAAACCAAGTCAGACCTGACTTGGATCAAATTAAAGCGGGTCGGGTCAAAATACCTGACCTATAAAAATCAAGTTGGGTCGAGTCGGACAAAAACCTGACCCGACCTGACCCATGCACAGCCCTAATAAAAGGGACGAACCAAAGCAGTGATAAAACTGTTTCTTTATGACTGAAAGGTCATGAGTTCGAATCCAGGAAACAGTCTCTTTGCAATTATGTAAAGGTAAGGCCGCGTACAAGGATTTCCTCCACCCCACACTCGCTAGTCGGGTTTAACGGGGAGTGGTTTTTTTTATCTAAGACCCCAATAATATTAAATTTGGACTTTATTACATTTTGTAAATAATTTTCAAATTATTTTATAAATTTATTGATTTCTCGCTTATAAACATGTTTTATTGATTTACTTATCTTATTTAGTTTAATCATGTTTATAGCTTAGTTTTGAAAAGAGTAATTTTTATTTAGATTACCATTTCATTGAGTAGCAAGATATTGGGAATATATTTTTTTTTTATGTATATTCTGTTTTCACAATTCAACTTGGATATGGCAATGGCCAAAGGTCTCCCACGAATACTTCTTCAAAAATTGAACTTTTAACCTTGAGATTCAAATAATCACATTTAACCATTGCCACCGACACTCATAGAATAATTGTTAGGAATTATAATTCTTTTTATAGAATTGTTGCGATAAGTTTATATTATATAGGTTAGCTTTTGATTTATTTTGTATAGGTGACATTATTGGGTTTAAAACAAATTGATAAATGAGCTGGATTCTTGCATTGGGTAAAATTTACCTAAGATTATTGTTACATGGGTGACTGTTTTTTCAATCCATTATACAAGGGCTAGGATTTGGATGAGCTTTTGAAAAAAAAAATTATTTTTTTAAGATGTAGGATATTTTTACTATCAATTATTTCTACTACCAATCCACTACCACTCTAATTACCGTTGAATCTCATTTTTCAGTTGACAATCTCTGAAAAATTTTTGAAAAGAGGGAGAAAAAAAATTTTAATGTACTTCTCCAGAATATGTAGTTATATTATAGTGGTAGTAGATTGGTAATACGAATATCACATCTCTTTTTTTAAAAGCACTTTTTATAAGATAAAGTTATATTGTGTGGTGAGTGAAAAACATTTTTAACTGAAAAAAATATTTAGATATTAAAATTAAAAAAATATTTTTTCAAGTATAAAGTTATTAAAAAGAACATATGAAAATAAATCATGAAACTAAGATTTGGCCGTGATAATGGAGATAATGTCAGTGGCAATGGAGTTTGGACAAATTTGAATTTTGAGAAAAATATTTTAGTTTTAACTTCTATTATTTTAAAAGCAAGAAGTTTTAATTTTAGAGAATTAAAATTTTAACTTTTTTTGTATTATTTTTTAAAACAGGCATTTGAATACTCATTTATGACAAGAAATATATTTTTGAGAAAAAGAAATCCCATCCAAAAGGCTGTAAATAAGGTCTTAGACTCTTAGTTATAGAAAATAAATCGAAGAAGATCCTAGTATTCAAATATGCAATTTTTGATATATATAGTTTTTGATATATCTTGAAGAAGTATGCAATTTTTCTGTTTTCTTGACATGCTAAATTCTAATATTGACATATTTAGTATGTGATTAACTTACGTATTTGTGAGTGAAAAATAACTTAAAGGTTTTTGATTAAATTGTTACCGGTGATCCCTTTCCGGTAAATTATTGTAAGTACAATTATAAGTTTTTCCATATTCTTTTAATGAAATAAACTCATTCCTCAAACCTTTTTAATCGAAAAAACTAATTTAAAATATTACAATAATTTATATTAAAATATTTAAGATATATAATTTGTTACCTATTGTTTTACAACTGACAATAATCCTCGGTCAAAGGTATTAGGTAATTAGTTAGTAGTCAATAATAAAAGCAATAAAAAAGGGACTTAAATTTCTACACACAAAAAAAGGACTTAAAAAAGAAGAACGAAATTGAAAAATAAAAATAAAAATAAAAAAAGACAGTAACTAGTAACCACTATCATTTTGCTGCTACAAAGTCCTGGACGACAACGTTGTGATTGGTGTGAAATCTAAATGAAATCACTGCTGAGGTTTATTTGTCCCATTTGTCTGTTTTGTCGTTATTTTCTTATTTTCGCTTCCTTTTCCTTTAAAGATAATTGCTAATGTCATGAACTCTATTCATAGGTCATTTAGAAAAATGCAATATGTGACCTGATATTTATTTAGTTAAAATAAATTTTTTAAACATTAATAATTACTAATATAGTAACCAAAATCGTGCATGTTGATTGCGTATCATCGTTTTTATAAGCATGTATTTATTATATATTTCATTTTGTCTTATGAGTTATATACGAGATATGTTACAGTATAAAAATAAATTTTTTTACACTGCGTAAGAATAATGAATCACTCATAATCTTGGCCATTGATATTACTTATATCTAACGACTCTGATTTATTAAATATGTGAGCCATTAGATGTAATCAAATCAATGATCAAAATTTGATATAAAATTTCTTATTCTTACACTTTATAAAAATAACTTACTATATATAGAGAATATATCTTTTGACCTAATAAGATTAATAAGTCTTACTTCACATTCAACTGTTGATTTTCGTCCATATAAAAGTTATAATTTATTCAAAATTAATAATTAATTAACGAATAAAATTCAATAAAATAAACGGTTTGATGAACGAAAATTAGCCACTGAAATTTATGGTTATTTTTTTAATTAAAATTTGAATGGTTCCTTTTTCTTTAAAGCATTTTTGTTTCAACATCATTAATCGTGTTCTTAATTATTGAACTGTTGATGATTCTTGGCATTAATTTTTTTTTTTTTAAATGAAATAAAGTCTGAAGATGGAAAAGTATTCTTTGTTATTGTGGCCAAGTAATCATGAAAATAATCTTCGCGAGATCAATCGATAAATTAGGTTGATTGGACGATAAAATTGATCTCACTCATTGATGAAATATTCCCCCCCAAAAAAAAAAAGGTAATATGATGAGTGCGTTAACTGTTTTCAATTTCTAATTCACAGAGTGACCCAAAAAAGTCGAATTAAAGTATCATGATGGGTGCATTTACTTTTTTAAATTTTTATTATTATAAGAGTATGACATAATGGATGAAATCACTATGCCCATTTAACTGTGGCCAATACCCTTCAAGGTCGCGGTCGTAGGAACTCCTCCGGCGGCTTATGCTTTACGAGACATTAATATTCTCTTAAAAAAAATATATTTGGGGTTGAGGGTTTCGCCAATGATGATAGTCTAGATTATTAAACATGTTCACTATAATCTATTTTTTTTTGGAAATAACCCATCGGTTCATCGTTTCGCGATTAGTCCGATTCGGGGCGGGTCCAGGATTAAGGCTTTAAACCTCTCCCAAAAGTGGTACTGGGGAGGTTCGAACACATCCCCTCACCCCCAAAGTTTTTAAACATGTTCACTATAATCTATTAACTCAAAGTTTTTGCACTTTGTTTTCAATTTGCCAATATTTAACTATATAAATAATATTTAATACGTTTAACTATTTCTTTTGTCGCAATTTTTTCATGATTCATTACATATTTCTTTTAATTTGTTTATTTTAATTGCTCAATTCACCATTTGTTTGGTTTTTTTAAGTGAAAAATAATTTTTGATCAAAAAACATGTCCAATTTTTTTAAATATAGTTAAGTGATTTTTTAAAACCTAAAACTCATAAAAAAGGAATTTTAGTATTTTTAATGTTGAAATAATAAATTTTAACATCATTCTTATAAAATGATATTTTATTCAAATAATTTTACTAAATAATAACGTAACAAATGATTATTACTGTTATAGATGAAATCCAATTTTATTCATTAATATTTAACAAAATAATTTGAGTAAGAGTTAAATTTCAATACATTGCCACCTTTTAAGTTGTTTTTTATTTTTATTGAATAATGTATTGATATTTTATTTATTTATATTAATAGTGCAACACCCGGCCGCTTCAAGAATCAACGACTATCCCCACATACTAACACGAGACTTTTCAGTGTGCTTTTTCCTCACTCGCGCACTGCCCGGGAAAACTTCCCAGGAGGTCACTTATTCCAGAATTGCTCCAAGTCAAGCACGCTGAACTGTGGAGTTCTTCCGTTCCGGGCTACCGAAAAAAAGATGCATCTTGTTAGTATAGGTAGTACAATTAATTCTTATAAGCTATCCCAAACTGTGCAGTCTCACACCTGCACAGTCTTTGAAATCCCTCTTTTTCGGGTGTCGATTCGATTCATTCATGCATGTAACCCCCGCTGAAAGCCTGTCAGGAGCCGCTCCTTGTCTATGCTCTTTCACACCGGCGATCACTCTCCGCCCTCAGGATGTTACAAATAGCTAATAAAATGTTTTATTCAATGCAAGTTAAAAAATGTATACAATGCTTTACATTGAAATCGAATTCTTTAGGATACCAAAAAAAAAAAAAAAAGAAATCGAATTCTTTAACTAAATAATCATGAGTTTAAATGACAAATCTCAGCGCACTAAATTTTTTGGCTTCCGAAAATAGGGCTGAGAATCAATTGTATGCAATTTACCCTTGAAATTTTATAAAGAAATTGTTTCCCAATCTTAAATCTGTTTACATATAAAAGCTCATTTTTTAATTTTTTTTTGGCAAAGATTAAAGCTAATTTTGCGAGGTATTTTCATAATGTTGAATTCATATGATGTTTTTTTTTTGGCAAGAATAAAGTTTAAATTTGATCTGATGTGATGTAAATCTTTCTACACAAAATCATTATATAGTCAATTAGGTAATAATGTAAAATTTTCTACTAACAATTAATTTAAAAAAAGTAAACCCATTTTAATACCACTAGTGCGTTTTTTTTTGGGTAACGAATACCACTAGCGCTTTAACTAGCACTATGTGCCAAATGATGTCCCCTTTATAATATGCAACAGATCACAGATTAAAACAGAGCAGTTTTAAAAGACATAATCAATGATATCACTCTGCATATTTGATCAAAGGGTGGTTTGATATGACATGTTATTACATATTTTAGTTATAATCATTGTTTTGTTTATTCCCCCAATGAAGTAGAAGACAAAATTGACTAAACAGCCGAGGTAATTAAAAGGGTACCCCATAGTTTTATAATAGAGAAAGTGGCAAGTGTTCCCCATAATCATTGGTTTGTTTATTCTATTCCTCCAATGAAGGATACGCATGCCATGTTATAGGAAGCATTGTTCAGTTATTAGTGACAACTTTCCTAAGCCGCCCATGTGCATTGTACCATCCTCTCTGTGTATATATAAATATCCCAACATCATCTCTTGTTTACATTCAAGTAAAACTAAGAAAAAAATTTGCGTTGTTCTCTTCTTCTTTTTTTATGTGGGATTCTTGAAAGCTGAAACTTTTGGTTGTTTGTGTGGGAAATGGAGGATGGGGGTAGTGTTAAAGAAGGAAGTACTAGAAATAGTTTCAATTTCAAAGGAGACAACATAATAAGTAGTTTCAGGGTTGGGAGTACATCAATATGGAGTAACAGTGGTATGGAAATATTTGCTAACTCTTTCCACCAAGAGGATGATGAAGAAGCTCTCAAATGGGCTTCCATTCAGAAACTTCCTACGGTTGCACGCTTGAGGAAAGGCTTGTTGACTACACCCGAAGGGGTTGCCAATGAGATTGATGTGCATCAACTTGGGTTACAAGAAAGGAGAGGTTTACTTGAAAGACTGGTGAGAGTTGCTGAAGCGGATAATGAGAAGTTTATGCGGAAGCTCAGGGATCGAATAGATAGGTGAGTGTCCCTGCAATAATTAATGTCATTTCTTCTTCTTGATTTTGATTAAACTGCCTTTAGAATGACACTGATGGCTTCTTCTTCCTCTATCAAGAGTTGGAATTGCTCTTCCAACAATAGAGGTTCGATTTGAGCACATGAACGTAGGAGCAGATGTTCATGTAGGAAGTAGAGCTTTGCCCACTTTCGCTAACTACATGGTTAATAAAGTAGAGGTAAGTAAACGAAAACATTCAACGTGAATATATGTGTAGGGTTTGATTTTCTCAGGTTGGATATTCTCGTAATATTTTTTCTAAATATATATATATATATATATATATATATATATATTGAGAAATATGAATATAATGGTGTAGGATGCAATCTAGGTCATGTCGTAGATTCAAAAAAATGTGAGGCCCACTTTGTTTAGTAGAGAGAATTTTTTTTTTGAAGTGGCCTCATTTTTTTTTTAGTCTATAACATGACCTATGTTGCATTCTACAATATTATATTCATACTTCTCATATATATATATATATATATATATATAGGGGCAGGATATTCTTACACCGATGTAAGAGTTAGAAGTCTTACACTCAATCTTGACCATTGATCCACTTCTATCCAATGGCTCACATTTTTAAAAAATTTGAGCCTTTAGATATAAGTTGAATCAACAGACAGGATTGAGAGTGTAACTTACACGGGTGTAAAATGATCCTGACCCATATATATATATAGAGGAGTCTTTTTAGAGGACACAAACTTAAGTCTTTTTAAGAGAGAGATAAATATAAAGAGGTGAGACCTGCACTTTTATTTTTTTTTGTCTTTATTTTTTTTCAGTGGGACCCATACCTCTTTGTGTTTATCTCTCTGGACATAAGTTTGTGTACTTTAAGAGGACACACACTTTACACATACACACATATATATATATAGGGAAATAAAAGTATCATGTTGTAGGAAAATGACTATGTCATGCTATAGACACAACCAATGTGGACCCCACCATTTTTAAAAAGAAAAGAAAGTGATGGGGTCCACATTGATTGTGTTTATAGCATGACATAATTATTTTCCTACAACATGATACTTCTATTTCCCATATATATATATATATATATATATATATATATATATATGGAGAATATATTTCTCATGTTGTATGAAACAATTTGTCTCATGTAATACCAAAAAAAATGAGTGAAATCCACTAAGAAAAAAAGAGAAAAAGAAAAAGTGGATCCCATCGAATTTTTGTGTGTTGCATGAGACAAACGTGAGAAACATATTTCTCTCTCTCTATATGTATATAGAGATATATAGAGAGAGATTTTTTGATTCCAGTGTAACACTAAGAAGTCTTAATCTCTATCTTAACCGTTGATTTTTCCATCCATCTAACTATTTTAATTTATTTGGAATTAATTGTGATAACTCAACTAAATTATGACTATTAGATAGATGAAAATCAACACCGAGAAGTGCAATAAAATTCTTCCTCTATATAATCACTCTGAAGGAGGTTCTAATACACTTTTTTTTTTTTTTTTTTTGGGTTTTAAAGGGCCTATTGAACTTCCTTCATGTACTCCCACTTAGAAAACAACATATAGATATTCTCCAGGATGTTAGTGGAATAATAAAGCCTGCCAGGTAAGAATGAAGAAATTGTTCTATTTATTGATTATCTCTCTATTTATTGATTATCTCTTTTGGGAGACAAGAATCTAATTAGCTATGATATTTGAAACCTTGTAACATGTCTCCGTTTGCTTCTCTCCAGAATGACATTGCTTTTGGGCCCTCCAAGTTCTGGAAAAACCACACTCCTATTGGCCTTGGCTGGAGAACTTGATTCAAAACTAAAGGTTAAGACATAAATCAAAAGATATTTAATTGTTAAATGATGTGTTTGTGTTTCTGTTCTATTTTCCCATTCTGGATTTTCTAGTTAATAAGGTGTGACTTCTTGATCAGTTCACTGGAAAGGTGACTTATAATGGTCATGAGATGAATGAATTTGTACCCCAAAGAACTGCTGCTTATGTCAGTCAAAATGATCTTCATATTGGAGAAATGACTGTGAGAGAAACCTTGGCCTTCTCAGCAAGAGTCCAAGGAGTTGGGGCTCGTTATGGTTAGTCTATACAAGATTGCACTTTTTTTAACCACAAGCAAAAATTTCAGATGAAAATCTAAGTTTTGACTAAAAATTGTTTTGCATTCTGCAGACTTGTTAGCCGAGGTGTCAAGAAGAGAAAAAGAAGCAAATATAACTCCTGATCCAGATATCGATGTCTACATGAAGGTAAGACTGAGATAATTGTCTGTTAGGAACATGTTTTACCTATTTGACTTGCATCAACTATTTATATCTTCTATCCCTTATATATAGAATGATTGATAACTAAGTGGTTGAACTTATGATGCTCAGGCTGTAGCAACTGAAGGCCAGAAAGCAAATTTTATTACAGACTATATTCTAAGGGTAAGAATTCATGCACTCAAAACTTTCTCTGATAGTCATAAAGTCAGCTTGTGCTAATTTCTCTTTTGTTTTGCTTTATATTTGCAGGTTTTGGGACTGGAGGTATGTGCTGATACTATAGTGGGAAATGCAATGTTAAGAGGTATCTCTGGTGGACAAAGAAAACGTGTTACAACAGGTGAAACAGAGCTTGGTTTCAATTTTGAAGTGTGCATCATGTTTAATTAACTCAAGCAATTCATTATGCAAAAATATTTAATCAATATATATCTATAAATACAGGGGAGATGTTGGTTGGACCAGCTAAAGCACTATTCATGGATGAAATATCTACTGGTTTGGATAGCTCAACAACTTTTCAAGTTGTGAATTCACTCAAACATTTTATCTACTCTCTCAAAGGAACTGCTGTAGTTTCACTCCTTCAACCAGCACCTGAGACTTACAATCTTTTTGATGACATTATTCTACTCTCTGATGGCCAAATTGTATACCAGGGTCCCCGTGAACATGTTCTTGAATTTTTCGCTTCTATGGGTTTTAAATGTCCTGAGAGGAAAGGTGTTGCAGACTTTTTGCAAGAAGTAAGTGTAAATTTAACTTCTATCTGTCTGCATGGGAAAAGTACATGTCAAATGTAAAACCAATTTATTCTTACAAGTGTTCAAATTTATTCTATTATAGGTGACATCAAGGAAAGATCAGGAGCAATATTGGGCACATAGAGATCAGCCTTACAGATTTGTCACAGCAAAAGAGTTTGTAGATGCACTTCATTCATTTCATGTTGGGAAAAGCCTTGCTAATGAACTTGCTACTGAATATGACAAGTCCAAAAGCCACCCAGCAGCTTTGGCTACCAAAAAGTATGGATTAGGAAAATGGGAACTGTTGAAAGCTTGCTTATCAAGAGAATATTTACTCATGAAGCGTAATTCATTTGTCCACATCTACCAGCTTTGCCAAGTAGGTTTGGACTTTCACAAGTTTTCAAGTTAATGTGTCATGCAACCTTGCAACATTATTTACATAATCATATCCATTACTAATCTTTTCACAACACCTTTAATTAGCTTGCTGTAGTGGCCTTTATTGCCATGACCATTTTCTTCCGGACTGAGATGCACCCAGATTCAGTGACTAATGGTGGTTTATATGCGGGTGCATTGTACTATGGCCTTCTTGTGATTCTGTTGGATGGTTTTGCTGACCTTACTGTGACAGTTTCAAAGCTTCCTGTTTTTTACAAGCAAAGGGACTTTCTCTTCTTCCCTTCATGGGTGTATGCTCTTCCTGCATGGATCCTAAAAATCCCCATTACTTTTGCGCAAGTGGGAATCTGGGTATTCCTCACCTACTACGTCATTGGTTTTGATCCAAATATTGGAAGGTAAATGAGCTGTGTTTTCAACTCATGATTAGGAAACTTGTGAACTGATATTTTCCCTCTTTTCTTCATTCTCTTGTGTGTTAAAAATACTACTGATTAAATAATGACATGTATCTATGTCTCTACTTAATGCAGATTCTTTAGGCAATTCCTACTTCTGATATTTGTTAACCAGATGGCTTCCGCCTTATTCCGATTCATAGCAGCACTTGGTAGAGAATTGATAGTGGCTTTCACAATTGGGTCGTTTGCATTGACCATCCTTATTGCTATGAGTGGTTTCGTCCTGTCAAAAGGTATCATAGATACCAAAATAAATCAATCAATCTCTGTCTTTCTCCCATTACACTAAATAGCACTCTTCTATTTCCTTTGTTTTATGCCCCCAGAAAATATGAAAAAATGGTGGTTATGGGGCTTCTGGTCGTCACCTATGATGTATGGACAGAATGCCTTAGTAAATAATGAGTTCCTAGGCAAAAGATGGAGACATGTAAGTATTTTTTTTTACTAATATGTATGTTCATTTTTGTGCTAGCCTTATCACATAAATAATCTGATGTATGGATATATGTTTTTATGAAAGGTTCTACCTAACTCAACTATACCGCTAGGAGTAGAAGTTCTGAAATCCCGCGGGTTCTTTACTCAGTCAAAGTGGTATTGGATAGGTGTTGGGGCACTGATTGGATATACAATAGTGTTCAATATTGGTTACATGCTTGCTCTTACTTACTTGAACCGTGAGTTTCTTCATCTTAAAAAGGTTATATAACCAAACGAGAGCCTATAACATGTACTAATATCTCAAATTGATTAGCAGCAATTGTGCAGCATCAGACTGTTAAATCTGAGCAATCTGAAAGCAATGAACAGGATGGTGGAAGCACTTTCGCTCAGTCTTTATCCACAAGGAAAGAAGCTGCAGTGGAGAGTAATCATAACAGAAGAGGAGGAATGGTTCTTCCTTTTGAACCATATTCTATCACCTTTGATGATGTAACATATTCTGTGGACATGCCACAGGTAATGTGCTAACAAAATAAATAATTGGAAAAACACTTTTTATAAACTTTAAGAGCATTATTGTTAAAGTATAAGTTTATTGAATCCTTGCACTTAACTTGCAGGAAATGAGGAGTCAGGGAGTTCTTGAGGATAGGTTGCTTCTTTTGAAGAGTGTCAGTGGTGCTTTTAGGCCAGGCATTCTCACAGCACTAATGGGTTCCACTGGTGCTGGCAAAACAACTCTGATGGATGTACTTGCTGGTAGAAAAACTGGTGGATATATTGGTGGGAACATCACAATTTCTGGCTATCCAAAGAAGCAAGAAACCTTTGCAAGAATTTCTGGATACTGTGAACAAAATGACATCCACTCTCCTTATGTTACCGTATATGAATCCTTGCTCTATTCAGCATGGCTCCGATTGTCCGCAGAAATCAATGCCGAAACCAGGAAGGTAGTATCTAGTTCCCATGTTGAGTATAAATTACATGTCAGTTGGAATCATTATGTTATAAATGTCAAAAGTAAGAAGAGTGTGGCAATAAAAACATAGTTGAATGTTTTGTCAATTTACTAAGTTTGGAAATGACTAACGCTAATGGTTGTAGATGTTCATTGAGGAAGTCATGGAACTTGTGGAACTTAAACCACTAAGGAATGCAATGGTTGGATTGCCTGGTGTTAACGGTCTCTCAACAGAGCAGCGCAAAAGGTTGACTATTGCAGTTGAGCTTGTGGCAAATCCTTCTATAATATTCATGGATGAGCCAACTTCAGGGCTAGATGCAAGAGCTGCTGCTATTGTTATGAGAGCAGTTAGGAAAATAGTGGATACTGGAAGAACAGTTGTCTGCACCATCCATCAACCTAGCATTGATATATTTGAATCTTTTGATGAGGTGAAATAAGCAGATTAAAAAATTGTAGCAATTTTATTTTTAGTTTATTTTCTTCCATTACCTTGTTTCTGATCTTTGTTTTCAATGAAATGTAGCTCTTCCTAATGAAGCGAGGAGGGCAAGAGATATACGTGGGGCCACTAGGACATCATTCTTCTCATTTAATCAGTTACTTTGAGGTAAAACTCTCATGAAAGTTAAGGAATATTGAAGTGCATGTTACACTTTAGTTCTTTTGTCTTTGTTAAAATTTCACTCTTGTGTACATTTTTCTCATGAAGGGAATTCAAGGTGTCCATACCATTGTGGACGGCTATAACCCAGCAACATGGATGTTGGAAGTCACAACTTCAGCAAAAGAAATGGAATTGGGGATTGATTTTGCTGAGGTGTACAAAAATTCAGAGTTACACGGGTAAATTTCAATAATATGAAAGTCTAATCTACCTATAGAACTTGAAAGTAATATGCTTGAAAGCACGTAATGGCAAAAAGTACATTATTTTTGTTGTAAGTTGTTAGTCACAATATAGAATGTTTGCTGATATAAATTGGTCTTTGGCATTTTGTTTCAGGAGAAACAAAGCACTTATTAAAGAATTGAGTACTCCAGCTCCTGGTTCGGAAGACCTTTATTTTCCTTCACAGTACTCAAGATCCTTTTTTACTCAATGCATGGCTTGCTTATGGAAACAACATTGGTCTTATTGGCGCAATAATCTGTACACCGCCCTAAGATTTCTCTACACAACAGCTGTTTCCGTGTTGTTTGGGAGCATCTATTGGAACCTTGGCTCCAAAATGTAAGATCAAAATTGTAAACTATGAAATTTTATTGTTTCAAACTCATGTTTCTAAAAGTATGTTTCCATATCCATTGCAGTAAAAAGCAACAAGATCTTTTTAATGCCATGGGCTCAATGTATGCTGCTGTTCTCCTTCTTGGTATTAAGAATGCTAATTCAGCACAACCATTGGTGGCTGTTGAAAGAACAGTATTTTATAGGGAAAAAGCTGCTGGAATGTATTCACCTTTGGCATATGCTTTTGCTCAGGCAAGCAATTTGTTGTTATTTAGAGACATGTAAATAATTTTCTTCAGTGTCTTATGTTTTCTGATCTTTATATTTTCTTGCAGGTCGTAATTGAACTCCCTTATGTTCTTTTACAAGCTGTGGTATATGGCATTATAGTTTATGCAATGATTGGTTTTGAGTGGACTGTGACTAAAGTTTTCTGGTACCTATTCTTCATGTACTTCACCTTTCTGTACTTCACCTACTATGGCATGATGTCTGCAGCCATGACCCCCAACCCATCAATGGCCATTATACTTTCCACTGGATTCTATGCAGTTTGGAATCTCTTCTCAGGATTCCTAATCCCAAGACCAGTAAGTTTAAGCTTCCTTTGAAGTTAAGTGCTTATTTTTATGAGAAAAATATTTATGCGTTGTTACAGATAAATTATCTATATTTATTTTTAAAATAACATTGTTTTGGTATTGAAAAATCAAAAAATTATAATTATAAAAATTATAATAACCCTGAAATAAATTAAAATTATAAAAATACCATGATTTCCTCCCAAAACGACGTCGTATTGGGCTTACTGCAGATAATTTATCTGCATTAACTGCAGATAACTTATCTGCATTAACTGCAGAAAAAGCGAACCCTATTTTTATTATATATATAGGACTTGATTACTTTTTTATTTATTTTTTTGGGCATGGGTGAACAGAGGATCCCTGTTTGGTGGAGATGGTACTATTGGGCAAATCCAGTAGCATGGACTTTGTATGGATTGGTGGCATCACAATTTGGAGATATACAAGAGCCTATTGATTTTAATGGCAAAAGTACAAATGTGGAAGATTTCTTGAGAAATTACTTTGGTTACAAACATGATTTTTTGGGAGTGGTTGCAGCTGTAATTATAGGATTTGCATTGACTTTTGCATTGATCTTTGCCTTTGCCATTAAGATGTTCAATTTCCAACGACGCTAAGAATGACACTCAACTTTTGGTTAGGATGTTCTGCTTAGCAATATTTTGTACAGAAAAAAAAAAAACAAGAATATAGTTTTCTGTATTAATTCTCTTATTTCCTAATTAAAAATGTATCATATGGCTTATATAACTTCTGATATTGTTAGTAAAAATGTTTGTTAATTTATTGACTATCCCCTTAATTATGGTGCGTTAGGTTGGGTTAACTTATTAATTTATTTCTCTGTTTTGTCTAAATTTAGTTTCCAAAAATGATTTATCAAAGTTATTGTTTTTTATGTTTGTTTTGATAGATAAGAATAAATAATATTAGAAAAGACTGTTAGCCTGATGAATATCTTTTTTACTAGTTACAAACATTTTATGGGTTAAAATAATCTCTTAGTTTAAATAAAAGTATATTTAACTTTACAATCATAGAACTAATTTATACCAATGCAATAAAGTACTTCTAAATATTTCTCATAAACTTAAAAGAAAGCCTAATATTTTTAAGGATATGTTATTTTACTTATTATTTTTTCTGCTTACCTTTGCCTATCACTCTAAAACATCATTAGATCAGAATCTTAACTAATATTTATCTTTTTCTTTCTTCTTGAGATTCTGATCCAATGGTGTTAAAGAGTGGTAGACAAAGCTAGACAAAAAAATGATAGACAGAATAATCTATCCCATATTTTTATATAAGTTGGAACTAAATTCATGCATATGTGTAAACAGGGTTAATGTAGCAGGTATGACTCAAATATTTTATGTGTAAGCAATCTTTTTCCACGGGCTATTTATAAGTCTTATGAGGAGTTAATGACTCGCTTTGATTTCCAACTAAGAATATGCCATTAAATTTTGGGAAAAGTACAAGAATCTCCGTATAAGTTTTCTTAAAATCATTTAACTCCCTACATGAAATTTTTAATCATTTATTCCCTACTTAAAATTTCTTTATCACTTACCCCCTAATTTGATTTTTCATCCAAAATTTTGTTAACAGAGTTAAATTTTTTAAAAGGTAATTTTCTCACAAACGCAATTTTAGACAAACTCATATAAGTAAGACATGGATGTAAATCAACGATTGAATCCTCCCTCTACTCTCAACGACACAGAAAACAACGAAATAACACCTTCTACATGTTTGCTTGGTAATATCATATGATTAAGGAAAAATCTGTTGGGCTTCCTCCTTCAATGCTAAGCCCAAGCCCTTTGAGGGATTTCCCAAAAACCCTAAACTTTAAACCCTAAATTCCACCTCCTCTATATATTCATTAGTTAAGGGAGGAGGCTAGGTTAAGAAGAGAAAGATTAGAAATTTGAGAGAAAATTGTTTGAGCAAAGCTTTATGCTTTGTGTTTGAGAGATCTCTAGAGAGAGTTTGAGTGAAACATCTCTAGGGAGGTTTGATTATCACCATTGTTGGAGAGGTTGAGTTAACCACCACATTAATGTATTTGATTCTTTGTAACCATTATTTTCATAGTGAATTTTTGATCTGAACTAGGTCCCGTGGATTTTTACTTCTTCATTAAAGAAGGTTTTCCCACGTTAAAACTGCTTGTGTTCTCTCTCTCTCTCTCTCCTTCTCTATCCCATTTTGTTTTGATTTTTCCGCTGCGCTGCCCGACCTGTTGAAGTTTAGGTCGAGGTATTGTCGAGATCCAAGATCCAGGATCTCATTGACTGACTTCCGCAAAGGCCCTTGACCCGATCTGAGGGAACCGAGTTCCCAACAGTGGTATCAGAGCCCGAGTTCGACGAGTTCTGAGGGAGACGAGATGAAGACCAGTGGTATAACCAATGATGGAGACATGTTTAAGCTGACCGCAGACAATTTCACCTATTGGAGACCGATGATGGAAGATCATCTCTACTGCAAAGATTTACATGAGCTCATTACCCTTGAAAAGAGACCGGAAGGCAAAACTAATAAGGAGTGGGAGAATCAGAGTCGTAAGGCGGTAGCTACGATCAGAAAATATATTGACAAGAGCCTCTTTGAGCACGTGTCCGAGTTCACGAACGCGTATGAGTTGTGGACAAAGTTAGAGTCCATGATTCAGAAGAAGACTCCCAGGAACAAAACACACCTGGTTCGCCGACTTGTGAAGCTTGAATACAAGGACGACATGAGCATGATTTAACACCTCAACACCTACATAGGTATTGTGAATCAGCTGTCAAAGGCTGAGATGAAAATTGATGACGAGATGCAGACCTTGCTGCTGTTGAGCTCGCTTCCAGAAAGCTGGGATACTCTGGTGGTGACCTTGAATAATTCAACCCCAGATGGGAAATTGAAGATGATGTTGTGACAAACAGCCTCCTTGGTGAAGAAGCCAGGAGAAGAGAACGAGGTATTTCGAGTACGTCTGAGGCCAACGTTGCTGAGAACAGAGGGAAATCCGACTCCCGGGGTAGAAGCAAAAGCCGGGGTCGAGATCGTGACAGACGAGGAAAGTCCAGAGGTCGGTCAAAGCCAAGATATGAGTTGAAGAGCTTTTACTATGGAAAGACATGTCATAAGAAGCCAGACTGCTGGACATTGCACAATGACGAGAAGAACGACTCTGTGAAGCCGGATAAGATTATTCCCAAGAAGAGGGAAGACAAGAACACCACTGTTGTGGCTGCCAACTCGAATGTCGAGATATTCCTCCTTGGTGAGGATAATTATTTGAATGTGGCATATGATGACTGCACCTGGATTGTTGACTCCGATGCCTCCTTCCACATTACTCCACACACAGGTTTTTTCTCCTCTTACCGAGGTGGTGATTTTGGAGTCGTGAAGATGGGAAATCAAGTGACCAGCAAGATTGTTGGTGTCGGTGATGTGACCCTGACCACAAATGTTGGATGCCGACTTGTGTTAAAGGATGTAAGGCATGTTCCTGACATGCGTTTGAACCTAATCTCGGTAGGCAAGCTTGATGATGCCGGATTAGTGAACTACTTCGGTAGTGTTAAATGGAAACTGGCCAAGGAAAACTTGGTCGTGGCCTAAGGTAAGAAGGAAGGCTCCTTGTACGTGATGCAAGGAAATATCAATGGCGGAGAAGCCAATTCTGTTCGAGATGAACCTAGCTTGGAGCTATGGCACAAGCGCCTCGGCCACATGAGCGAGAAATGGCTCCAAATCCTGAACAAGAAAGGATCATTGACCGGGTTGAAAGGCCAAGCGTTGGAGAGTTGCACGCACTGCTTAGCTGGACAACAGCACCGGGTTTCTTTTGTGAGACCGGATCAACCCAGACGACGCAAGTATATTCTTGACCTCGTACATACTGATGTTTGCTCTATGTCGGAAAGATCCCTTCGAGGAGCTCAGTACTTTGTTTCATTTATTGATGACCATTCCCGCAAAGTGTGGGTGTATTTGTTGAAATCTAAAGACCAGGTACTCCAATCCTTTAAAGAATTCCATGCAATGGTTGAAAGGGAGACTGGCAAGAAATTGAAGGTGGTCCGATCTGATAATGGTGGTGAGTATTGCGACCCATTTGATGCATAATGCAGAGCGGTCGGGATTCGACTTGAGAAGACGCCCCCCAAGACTCTACAATTGAATGGACTCGCTGAGAGGATGGATAGGACTATTGAAGAGAAGGTCCGAAGCATGTTATCCAATGTCGAATTGCCAAAATCATTCTGGGGAGAAGTCGTCAGAACTGCTGTTGACTTAATCAACCTCTCACCATCACGGCCACTTGAAGGAGAAATTCCAGAAGAAGTCTAGACAGGTCGAAAAATGGCCTATAATCAATTGAAAGTGTTTGGATGCCGAGCTTTCGTGCATATCCCTAAAGATGAAAGGGCAAAACTTGATGCAAAGACAAAAGAATGCATCTATCTTGGTTCGCTGAGATGTGAGTTCGGGTTTCGACTTTGGGTTCCAATCAATAAGAAGATAGTGAGAAGCCGAGATGTGATCTTTCATGAAGATGAGAACATTCATGACATCTCGAAACCCAAAGTCCGAGTTACTGTCAGAAGAGAAGAATCTGTTCCTCCTGTCCGAGCTGGAGCAGGGGGAGAAGATCAAGAAAATGAAGAAAATGATGAACAACAACAAGTTGAAGATGATCAAGACACTGAGGTCCGAGTTGATGTTGAGATCCGGATGAGAGCGATGAACCGGGTTCTCAAGCTGAAGAACAACCGAGATATCCAACTCGAGAAAGAAGACCTTCTACAAGATACCCATCTGATGAATACACCGTTGTTCCTAAAGACGGTGAGCCTTAGAGTTATGATGAGGCTGTGACGAGCTTAGAGAAAGAAGAGTGGGAAAAGGCAATGCAAGACGAGATGAAGTCTCTGCACGAGAATCAGACTTATGAGCTGACCGAGTTTCCAGAAGGAAGACGAACTCTGAAAAACAAATGGGTCTACAAGATTAAGAATGAAGAGAACAGGCAGAAGCCGAGATACAAAGCCTGGATTGTAGTGAAAGGATGCAATCAGAAGAAAGAAGTAGACTTTGAGGAGATTTTTTCTTCTGTGGTGAAAATGACCTCGGTCCGAACCGTGTTAGCCATGGCGGCTTCGATGGACCTCTAGGTAGAACAAATGGACGTGAAGACGACATTTCTTCACGGTGATTTAGAAGAAGAGATATATATGGAGCAACCTGAGGGGTTTCGAGCTCCAGACCAAGAAGACTTGGTATGTCGGTTGAAGAAGAACCTCTATGGCTTGAAGCAAGCACCTCGGAAGTGGTACAAGAAATTTGAATCATTCATGATTGATCACAAGTTTGAGAAGACAGAAGCCGACCACTGCGTATTTGTGAAGAGGTATGAGGCCGGAGATTTTTTCATTTTGTTGTTATATGTTGACGACATACTTATTGTAGGGAAAGAAAAATCGAGGATAACAGCCCTAAAGAAGGCGTTGAGCTCGTCCTTCGCAATGAAGGACCTCGGCCCTACAAAGCAGATTCTCAGAATCAAGATTATCTGAGATAGACAAAAGAAGCTACTGTGGCTGAGTCAAGAGAAGTATATTGAGAAGATTCTGAAGAGATTCAACATGGACAAAGCTAAAACAGTGAGCACCCCTCTTGCCGGACACATAAACCGGACACATAAAGCTGAACCAGAAGCAATGTCCGAGATCTGATAAAGACAAAGATGAGATGATGAAGGTCCCGTACCAATACGCTGTCGGAAGCTTGATGTATGCAATGGTTTGCACTAGACCCGACTTGGCATATGCTGTTGGAATGGTAAGCCGGTATCTGTCAAACCCCGGCAAAGAGCACTGGGAAGCAGTGAAGTGGATCTTCAAGTACCTCCGAGGTACGACCGACTTATGTCTCTGATTTGGATAAGGCAAAGCCGAGTTGCAAGGCTACTCGGATTCTGATTTAGGGGGAGATTCCGACTCGAGGAAGTCGACGACGGGATACATGATAAGATTTGCCGGAGGAGCTGTCTCTTGGCAATCAAGACTTCAGAAGTGTGTTGCACTATCGACAACTGTGACTGAGTACATTGCCGCTTCTGAGGCAAGCAAAGAGATGTCGTGGATGAAGAAATTTCTCATGGAACTCGGCCATGATCAAGACAAGTACGAGCTGAGTTGTGACAATCAAAGCGCAATCCATCTTGCGAAGAATTCGACCTATCACTCCCGCACTAAGCATATTGATGTGAGGTATCACTGGATCCGGGATGTGGTGGAAGGTGGAGAGCTCGAACTCGTCAAGGTGCACACTGACCAAAATTGGTCCGACATGATGACAAAGCCGGTTCCAACAAGAAAATTTGAAGACTGCTGTGAAGGAGCCGGGTTGATGCTAAAGCCGACGCATTGAAGTCAGAGGGGGAGATTTGTTGGGCTTCCTCCTTCAATGCTAAGCCCAAGCCCATTGAGGGGTTTCCCAAAAACCCTATACCTTAAATCCTAAATTCCACCTCCTCTATATATTCATTAGTTGAGGGTGGAGGCTAGGTTAAGAAGAGAGAGATTAGAAATTTGAGAGAAAATTGTTTAAGCAAAGCTTTATGCTTTGTGTTTGAGAGATCTCTAGAGAGAGTTTGAGTGAAGCATCTCTAGGGAGGTTTGATTATCACCATTGTTGGAGAGGTTGAGTTAACCACCACATTGGTGTATTTGATTCTTTGTAACCATTATTTTCATAGTGAATTTTTGATCTGGACTAGGTCCCGTGGGTTTTTACTTCTTCATTGAAGAAGGTTTTCCCACGTTAAAACTGCTTGTGTTCTCTCTCTCTCTCTCTCTCTCCTTTTCTCTCCCGTTTTGTTTTGATTTTTTCGTTGCGCTGCCCGACCTGTTGAAGTTCAGGCCGAGGTATTGCCGAGATCCAAGATCCAGGATCTCATTGACTGACTTCCGCAAAGGCCCCTGAGCCGATCTGAGGGAACCGAGTTCCCAACAAAATAAAGGCATATATGAAGCACAGAACGTAAAACTTTTCAGTTGTTGTGCAATCAAAATAAAGTGCGGCTCTGAATAAATTTATAAAGTCAGATTTGTTGGACATATAATAGCAGAAAAGCTTATAATAAAAAATGGAAGATCTAAACCTGCTGGGATGATGTCTCTTTAATCATTTTATTTGAACAACAACACCAACAATTGTGAGTGCGGTGTTTAATAGTAATGGGATTTGCAGGAAATAATTTCAATAATTACTAATTCTAACAAGGCTATCTTAAAGAAAACATTTCGTGAGTTCATCTAAAACTGCGTTTGTGAGGAAATTATGTTTTTCTTTTTTCAATTAAGGGTAATTTTGGTATTTTTTAAAAAATTTAACTATGTTAACAAAATTTTGGATGGAAAATCAAATTAGGGGGTAAGTGTTAAAGAAATTTTAAGTAGGGGGTAAATGATTAAAAATTTCGGGAAGAGAGATAAGTGATTTTGAGAAAACTTGTAAGTTTTATTTGAAAGTTTTCCCTTAAATTTTTGGATTAACATAACATTTTGCAGAATAAAAACACATTGCTTTCTTGAATTGTTTTGTTTATCAATTTGGAAATGTATCACTCGAGGATGTATGTTTGATTCATAAAGCTATTTGTATGGCTTTGATATTATATTTATCACACACGTGTTTTTCGAGTAAAATCAGAAAACCTTTATTTTTTGAGTTCCTAATATTGTTGAGCATCTAATATTAGTATTTTGTGTGTAAGAGTTCTTGTTTGTAAAACCTACTTTGTATTTTATGTGTGTAAGAATACTTGTTTGTAAAAAATTTTGTTCTTTTAAATGACATAAGTTGTGTTCTTTTAGCTGCTTATAACTATATATTCTGGGAGTACATAATTATAATATTAAAATTGTATTCCTTTTCACTTTTCACGTCAGCCGACAACTTCTGAGGAGAGAGAGAAAAGTACAACTTTAATATTATAATTATGTATTCTCCAAAATATATAGCTATAAGTAGCTAAAATGACACAACTTATATTCTTTAAAATGACATACCATTTTCCCTTAAATTTAGGGTGTTTAGGAGGGTTTTTGTCGATTCCCGAGAAATTAAACCATATTTACCCACATTTGGTATAAGGATTGCGAAAATTTTAAAGAAAAAATTAAATTCTCAAAATTTAAAATTCTGAAGAGGATTCCTAACAAAGAATACTTTAATGACCCTCGTCAGGTAAATCTTAATTAGAGATTTAATTTAAAGATTTAAATGTCATAATTAGATTAAGAACGTAATTTCGAGTGTTTTGACTGTAATCATGACTAAGTCATGAATAGTGTCTTCTGCCGGGTACTCTGCACTGTGTGTAGCAACCGGTAGATTGTTGCAATGAGCAAAATGAGATTAGAGACCTAATTTGACAATTCTGATGCCAAATATGAGTTCAGAACGAAAAATTATATAGTCTGGCACTTTCCGTGAAAATCTCATGAATAGTATTTCTGCCGAGTATTTTGTATCGCTGTTTAAGCAACCGGTAAAGTCCAGAAGTGAATAAATGATGAAATAAATATATGAAAGTCCAATATATGCCAAAAAAGTCATGTCAGACCCAAAAGTGATAAGTTTATAAGTTTTAAGTTTCGTATGCAAACAATGCACAATTAGTGATTCACAGTGCATTTCGTTAAAAACGGTGCAGAAACCATACTGTGAATTGTTAATATGGTTCTTTAGGAAATAAAAATTAATGTAAATAAGTTCAGAAAAGTAAAATTGTGTCCGTAGCTTTGAGTTAGTACCGGGTCAAGTTAAGTGAAATTAAGTGAGAAGAAAACAATCGGTAAAAGGCCACATGTGCATATAAGTCCAAGTCACTAAAGTATGACACTATTTACATCTGATTTCCCTCTTCTCTCTCCTCAAGGTCTACCTCCACCTTCCATGGAACTAGGTTTTCGCCTTCTTCCTTCTTTGATTTCTCCTCTCTCACTCAACCAAATCCCTGAGTGCATTACACAAAATTTATAGTAAATCACCTAAGGAATCCATTCCACCACTTGGTTTGGGCTGAAATTGCTTGTGTGAGGAGTTCTTCCCTTCCCCTTTTTCGAGCTACTATTCATAAAGTGTAGAAAGTGAAGATTTTGAGGGATCTTTGCTTGGAGATTGTTCTCTAGGCTTTGTACAAGTGATTAGAGGTAAGAAATCCTCATTCCTATGGTTTGAATTTCATGATTTGAGTTTTGAAAAATATGAGCACTTTTGGTGGGAAATTATTGAGTTTGAAATTTGAATTGGTTGATGAATTAATGTTGTATATGAAGTGTTAATATGAGATGAGCATGAATATGAGTAGAAATTTTGAAAAAGGTCCCTTGCACTCCTCCCACTAGGTTCGGCCATGGTAGGTTTAAAAGGGTTTTATGTGCAGAAATTTAATTGCATGAATTGTGAAGGTTTGTATGTGTGTGGATGTTGAGATTTAAGTGTAAAATTGAGACTACAAAGAGAACATCCCTGGGAAACCTTCCTTGTAGGTTCGGCCATTAGGGTCCAAATTGGGGTTGATTGTGTAAAAGTTATTTTGATGATGTGTTGACATCCCAATGTGTTTCATTGGTATAATTATGATTTGCAATAACTTAAGAAATGGCGAAAGACATCTTGGTTCCCTATATGTGCACCCCTAGGCCTTGTGAAGGAGGAATGGGCAAAAGTTATGATTAAATTACTATATGGATACATAAGTAATCTAGGGGCCAAGTGAGGATTTTAGAACCATTAGTTGTGTAAATTGAATTGATGAAACTCCCTAGCATCCTCTTGGAATTGGCTTTGGCCATGTAGGAATTTGTGGGGCTAAGAAATATTAAATTTTGTAAAAGTTATTTTAGAGCTTGGTGGGGTAATTCTAGGACCCTGTGTAAGTATGAAACCATGTGGTTGCTTGTGGTGCAAGTAATCATCCTTAAATGGTCTAATAAATGGGTTTAAGAAATTACGATCTTGACTTGTGGATTGACATATGATTGACATAAGTGTGAAAAAAATGAAAGTTGTAACACGAGACTTTTCAGTGTGCTTTTTTCTCACTCGCACACTTCCCAGGAAAACTTCCCAGGGGGTCTCCCATCCCAGAATTGCTCCAAGTCAAGCACGCTTAACTGTGGAGTTCATCCGTTCCGGGCTACCGAAAAGCATATGCATCCTTTTAGTATAGGTAGTACCAATTAATTCTTATAAGCTATTCCTAACTGTACCGTCCCATACCAGCACAGTCTCTAGAATCCCTTTTTTTCGGTGTTGATTCGATTCATTCATGTACACCCGTCGCTGGAAGCCTGCCAGGAGCTGCTCCTTGTTTGTGCCCTTTTGCACCATGCCCTTTCGCACCGACGATCACTCCCCGCCCTCGTCAGCGCTCGGGAAGTTACATGCCCATCAGCTTCCGCCTGGTTCGTCCTCGAACCACACCGTACTGGAAGAGAGACCTTGCTCTGATACCACTTGTAACGCTCGACCGCTTCAAGAATCAATGAATATCCCCACATACTAACACGAGACTTTTCAGTGTGTTTTTTTCTCACTCGCACACTTCTTGGGAAAACTTCTCAGGAGGTCACCCATCCCAGAATTGCTCCAAATCAAGAACGCTTAACATTGGAGTTCTTCCGTTCCGGGCTACCGAGAAGCAAATAGTTTCACAATCATAAATTCTCATTTTAAGTGAAAATTGATTGGTAAAGTAATAATTCTCTTGAGATTAACACTTTTTTTCCCCGACACTAAAATTATTTTATCTAGAAATAGTTTATTATTGTTCTATTTTGTTGACGTTGGAATTAATTTTTAAATTAATTATTTTTATGAATAAAACGTTTAATTTGAAAAAATGTGTCATTATTCTTTGAAGAGATGTGTTATTTCATTCTTAAACGAGTGTAATTTAAATCGTGACAATACATTTTTTTATAAATAAATAAAGAATCAGGATTTTAATATGAGTTTTTTCCAATTGATTTTATACATGCATTTTCATTCTTCTACTCTAGTGTGATTGACCAAACATATGTTGAGTTCGATTAGACTATTCTACGTGAAGTACTGCCACAAGAATAGAGATAATCTGTTCTATCATGAGAGACAATTATTCATGAATTTTGGGCACCATGAAGAGGACAAAATTGTCTTAAGGACATAATTTTTAACACTGGGCTCAGATTTTCTTTCATTGCATTCATATGTTTTCATACGCTATATTTTAATTTTGTATTATCATGTTTCAATTTCTTGTGTATATTTCATAAAACCATGAATATCGTTGAAGTGATTTTTTTAATATCGATTATCCGTTTTCAATTATTTTTACATCTTATTATAACGGTTGACACATAGTCTTCTACAAATTTTTTTAATCAAAACTCATTATATTATAAACTGTTGAATATTGAACAATTTTTGTTTATAATTATTTTTTATTGGCTTTAATGCTTTTACATCATAAGTTATATATTTTTACTCTTAAAATGATGTCGTTTTGAGTTTAGAGATTAAAAAATTATAATGATAAAGACTACTATAAACTTAGAATAAATTATAATTATAAAAAATCTTGATTTCTGTCCTAAATTGACGTCTTTTTTGATTCAATATAGATATTTATCTATATTCACCGTAGAAAAAATCAAACTTTATTTTATATATGTACACTTTTTTTATATAAAAAAAACTTGGTGGTTAAACCAAAATTTAGGTAAAGACATAAAAAAAAGGAGGCAAGTACAGTAAAGAATGAAAATTCACATCTCTCAACAGTGTCACCATTGTCTTGCTGTGGAATTATTTAACTTTTAAATTGATTTGATTAAGTTAATGCACAAACAAATATCCTTACATATTCATTTTCCTTTTCAGTAGTGTGAAAGATTAACTATTAGCTGATGTCAGCCGTTACGTTTACATGATGATGTCAGCCGTTACGTTTACATCATTTATCATGTAATCTTAATTATCTCGGAAATATGAGAACAGAGAGCACCGAAAAAGAAAAACTACACATTTTATAAACTTGAGATCCTTCTGTTAATTATATAAGTTGGGTCTTTAAATTCACGCGTGTATATATGAACAGAATTAATTTTAGCAGATACTGGTTGAAATATTTTCTTCCCAAGCAATCTTTTTCCATAAGCCAATATGATTTAAAATCCTTGCCAAAAAATTTGTTTGATTCCTTTTTCTTTTTGGAAAGTGTCTCTTATTTTGGAAAAAAATCATTTGACTTCGATATTCACACGTAAATGCTTAAGGGTAAGGCTTAAATGTATTCCAGCTGTGGCATTAATGACTCCACATTGATTAGAAACTTTAAATTTAGCCTTATTTAGCTTATTGGGTACTTAAATATCTTTCAAACCTTCGAAATAAAACAGAAATGTCTTAAATGAATTTCCCATTTGTTTGTACCAATCAACTGTTATCATTTATTAGAAATTAATATTAATTAAGAAGTTTGATTCTCAATAAATAATAACCATTGATTGGTGGAAATCAAAAGTTATGTTTTAATTTGACACGGTGACAAATAATTATATATATATATATATATATATATATATATATATATATATATGAAAAATATTTCTGCAGTTAATGCAGATAAGTTATCTGCATTTATTCCCAAAACGATGTCGTTTTGGTATTGAAATCTTAAAAAATTATAAATATAAAGACTATTATAACCCTGAAATAAATTAAAATTACAAAAACACCATGATTTCCGTCTCAAAACGACGTCGTATTGGCTTACTGAATATTAGCTTACTGCAGATAACTTATCCGCAGTAACCGCAGAAAAAACGAATCTTATATATATATATATATATATATATATATATATATTGTTAAATGGCATCAAACATTCGTTGTTCATTCCATTGATGAAGTGCAACAAGTCGATAAGAACCTAGCAACTAGGTACAGAAATAATCCTAATAAATACAATATAAGATACATATCACAACAGCCAACAATATTAGGAAACTTCTGCTCTAACATATATATATATCAACCTCTATTGTTACTCATTCAGGAAAACAGGAAAGGAGGAGCTTTTGGTTGTTTATCTGGGAAGTGGTAATGGAGGGTGATGAGGATGGCCATAGGAGGAGTTTCAGAAGTTCACCACATTGGAGGAACAGTGATATGGAAATCTTCTCTAACTCTTTTCACCACCAAGAGGATGATGAAGAAGCTCTCAAATGGGCTGCTATTCAGAGGCTTCCTACGGTTTCACGTTTGAGGAAAGGTCTTCTCACTAACCAAGATGGGAAGGCTAATGAGATTGACATCAAGAAACTTGGGTTGCAAGAAAGGAGAGATTTGCTTGAAAGACTTGTGAAAGTAGCTGATGAGGACAACGAAAAGTTTTTGTTGAAGCTCAGGAATCGCATTGATACGTGAGCATTCATTAATCTCTCCTTTCTTTTGGCTTTTTTTATGCGTTTTGAAATGCACTGATATGGCTTTTCCACATCACAGAGTTGGTATTGATTTTCCTACAATAGAAGTCAGATTTGAGAACTTGAAGGTGGAAGCAGAAGTTCATGTAGGAAGCAGAGCTTTGCCCACTGTCACTAACTACATGCTTGATATAGTAGATGTAAGAAGTACTAACATTCAACATGAACATGAACATGAACATGAACATCATAGAGCTTGTTGTATATTCTTATTCATGGAGACTCTAATATACTAATTCTTTTTTATTTTTTTATTTTTTTTTGGGTTTCTAAAGGGCCTACTGAATTCTATGTTTAGAAGAAGAAGAAGACAACATATAAATATTCTCCAGGATGTTAGTGGAATAATAAAACCTGCCAGGTAATTATAAAAAAGAACGGAGCATAATTATTAGCTAGGACCATTGTAAATCAATGTAACATTTGTTCCTCTTCAGGATGACATTGCTTTTGGGACCTCCAAGTTCTGGAAAGACCACTCTCTTGTTGGCCTTGGCTGGAAAACTTGATTCAGAACTCAAGGTTAGGATATAAATGAAAATATACCTTATTGTTTAACTATATATGATTTCATGTTTTTGCTTTATTTTTTTTAAGTTTTTGTTATTTGGCTAATAAAATGTGCATTCTTGAATAGTTCTCTGGAAAGGTGACTTATAATGGGCATGGGATTAATGAATTTGTACCCGAGCGAACAGCTGTTTATGTCAGTCAAAATGATCTTCATATTGGAGAAATGACCGTAAGAGAAACCTTAGCCTTCTCAGCCAGATTCCAAGGTGTTGGGGCTCGATATGGTTAGTGTAATCAATTGTTTTTTTCTTTTTAGTTTCATCTAGTACAATTTTGAAAACAGAAGCTCTGGTGTTTGAAACAATAACTTAGTTTTGACTATAATATATTTCTTATTGTGCAGATATGCTAGCAGAAGTTTCTAGAAGAGAAAAAGAGGCAAATATTATCCCTGATAAAGATATCGATGTCTATATGAAGGTATGATTAAGATGACTGTCTGTTAGGGTTATGATTCACCTATTTGGCTTGAATCCGTTACAGCCTTCATTTTTTTATTTTTTATTTGTTCAATAATAAAATAAAATGATCTGTTAAAATAAAATATAATTGTTACAACATATTTATTAAATTTTTGGAATTCTGGGTGACAAAATTAGTTGTAATAGCAAACAAGCCGTAGTTTTCAAATTGATCTTGTTAATCTGCAATCAGTTATAATTATTGAAGTTGAATGCATAATCTATTTCCTTTTGAATTACTAATAGAATGACTAACAACTAAGTGATTGGACTTGTGACTTATAATGCTCAGGCTGTGGCAACTGAAGGCCAGAAAGTTAATCTTTTAACAGATTATTTTTTGAGGGTAAAATTCATACACTCAAAACCTTCTCTGATCATCATGAAGGCAATATAAATTTGTGTGTTAATTTCTCGTTGAATTTTTTTTTTTATATTTTCAGATTTTGGGACTGGAGAGCTGTGCAGATACTTTTGTGGGAAATGCAATGTTAAGAGGTATATCTGGTGGACAAAGGAAACGTGTAACAACAGGTAAAGAACAGGCTTGTTCTTATTTGATCTTGAAACATATCAAGTTTAGTGAACTCAAGAAATTGATTTAGGTAAGAATTTTTTAAAAAAAAATAATAATTGTAAATCTAGGGGAGATGTTGGTTGGACCAGCTAAAGCACTATTCATGGATGAAATATCTACTGGTTTGGATAGCTCGACAACTTTTCAAGTTGTGAAATCACTGAAGCAATGTGTCCACTTTCTCAAAGGAACTGCTGTGATCTCACTCCTGCAGCCAGCACCTGAGGTTTTCAATCTTTTTGATGACATAATTCTACTCTCTGATGGACACATTGTGTACCAGGGTCCCTGTGAACATGTGCTTGAATTTTTTGGTACAATGGGTTTTGAATGTCCTGAGAGGAAAGGCGTGGCAGACTTTTTGCAAGAAGTAAGTGTAAATTATTCTTCTTTCTACATGTCTACAAGGTTAAAAAGTGAGTGTAATTCACTACTTGTAATTATTTATAATGTTGTAGGTGACATCAATGAAAGATCAGGAGCAATATTGGACACACAAAGAAAAGCCTTATATATTTGTCACAGCCAGAGAATTTGCTGAGGCATTTCAATCATTTCATGTTGGGAGAAGACTTGGCAATGAACTTGCTACTCAATTTGACAAGTCTAAGTGCCACCCAGCTGCTCTGGCAACCAACAAGTATGGAATGGGAAAATGGGAATTGTTTAAAGCTTGCTTATCAAGAGAATATTTACTCATGAAGCGCAATTCATTTTACTATATCTTCAAACTTTGCCAAGTAGGTATTTTGATCATTGGAGTTTTTCATTTTTTTAACTTTTCATGTCCTGAATACACTACTAATATCTTTCTCTTTCTTTAAGATTGCTGTGATGGCTATTGTCACCATGACCGTTTTCCTCCGGACTGAAATGCACCATAATTCAGTGACTGGTGGAATCATTTATGCTGGTGCATTGTTCTTTGGTAATATTGTAATTATGTTTAATGGATTTGCTGAACTAGCCATGACAGTGGGGAGGCTTCCCGTTTTTTACAAGCAAAGGGACTTTCTCTTCTTCCCTTCATGGGCATATGCTCTTCCTTCATGGTTCCTAAGAATCCCCATAACGTTTGCTGAAGTTTTTGTTTGGCAATTCCTCACCTATTTTGTCATTGGTTATGATCCAGAAGCTGGAAGGTAAAAGAGCTGTGTTTTCAATACCTACTCACCAAAGCTTGTGAAATGACTTTGAAGTATGCTGTGCAAATAAGGACTTGTTTTTTTTTTTTTTTTATTTTTTTTTTTTTTTTTTTATGTAATGCAGTTTTCTAAAGCAATTCATTCTTCTAGCACTTGCCAATCAAATGGCTTCTGCATTATTCCGATTACTTGCAGCACTTGGTAGAGAAATGTCAGTGGCTTCCACACTAGGGTCGTTTGCATTGGCCTTGATTGTTTGCATGAGTGGTTTCGTCCTATCCAAAGGTACCATCCATACAAGAAATCAATGGTGATGTTTCTCCTATTATTTTTCTAGACTTAGACTAACACTACTGCTCTACTTTTTTGCTTTTATGCTTACAGAAAACATCAAAAAATGGTGGTCATGGGGCTACTGGATATCACCTATGATGTATGCACAGAATGCCTTAGTCAATAATGAGTTCCAAGGGAAAAGTTGGAGACATGTAAGTTTTTTCACAAATCTATATCATTAATTTTGTGCTTCTTTGTCAAATACAAATAGTCTAATGTCTGGATGCATGTTCATGTGAAAGGTTCTACCTAACTCAATGGAACCACTAGGAGTTGAAGTTTTGAAATCCCGCGGGTTCTTCACTGAGTATTACTGGTATTGGATAGGTTTAGGGGCAATGATTGGATATACCATACTGTTCAACATTGGTTACATCCTTGCTCTCACTTACTTGAACCGTGAGTTTCTTTTACCTTAAGTGTTTTATAACCAAATAAGAGCCTAAAGTATGCACTAATATAGCAAATTGATTATGCAGCACTTGAGAAGCATCAGGCTGTTAAATCAGAGCAAAAAGCTGTAGGAGAGACTACACATAACAGGAAAAGAGGAATGATTCTTCCTTTTGAACCACATTCCATCACTTTTGATGAAGTAACATATTCTGTTGACATGCCGAAGGTAATATATAAACACAATAAACAAATTGAAAATGCATGTATTCAAGGTCTTTATAGTTTTAGTTTGATTATATTCTTGCACTGGACTTGCAGGAATTGAAGAACCAGGGTGTTCTTGAGGATAGGTTGGTTCTTTTGAAGGGTGTCAGTGGAGCTTTCAGGCCAGGTGTTCTCACAGCTCTAATGGGTGTCACCGGTGCTGGCAAAACAACTCTGATGGATGTACTTGCTGATAGAAAAACTGGTGGATATATTGAAGGGAACATCACTGTTTCTGGATATCCAAAGAAGCAAGAAACCTTTGCAAGAATTTCTGGATACTGTGAACAAAATGACATCCACTCTCCTCATGTTACGGTATACGAATCCTTGCTCTATTCAGCATGGCTTCGATTGTCAGCAGAAATCAATGTTGAAACGAGGAAGGTTGGTATTTGAATCCCATGTTTGGTATTTCTATCTCTCATAGTGCATGCATCACATATCATGTATTATTTTAGTCACACTGCATTGATGCATTGATGAGCAGGTGTGCCATTATTTGAATATTGTAGTTTCTTCTGGATTCAAATCTGTAAATATATAATTTTCCAAGTACGTCTTCTCTGTAGATGACTGCAGAAGTGCAAAACTGTAACTACCATTCATTGTTTGAATTATTTGTGTCATAAAAAATAATGCTGGAAGCAAGAAGAGTATGGAAACCAAAAAATAAAAATAAAAAATTGTCGTGTTCTTCCATGTTAAATAAGTTTGGAGCTTACTAATGGTTGCAGATGTTCATTGAGGAAGTCATGGAACTTGTGGAGCTGAACCCTATAAGGCATGCAATAGTTGGATTGCCAGGTGTTAACGGTCTCTCAACAGAGCAGCGCAAAAGGTTGACTATTGCTGTAGAGCTAGTTGCTAATCCTTCTATAATATTCATGGATGAGCCAACTTCTGGGCTAGATGCAAAAGCTGCTGCTATTGTTATGAGAGCAGTTAGGAACATAGTGGACACTGGAAGAACAATTGTCTGCACCATTCATCAGCCTAGCATTTATATATTTGAATCTTTTGATGAGGTGAAATAAACAGATTAAAAAATTGTAGCAAGTTTATTTTTAGTCTGTTTTCTTCCATTACCCTTCTGATCTTTATTTTCAATGAAATTTAGCTTTTCCTAATGAAGAAAGGAGGGCAAGAGATATATGTGGGGCCACTTGGATGTCATTCTTCCCATTTAATCAGTTACTTTGAGGTATAATTATTATTAAAATTTGGGAAATTTCGGAATTGAAATGCTTCTTGTACTTATCTGATCTTGGTAAAGATTTCATTTACTTGCACACTTCTGTTATGAAGGGAATCCAAGGTGTCAGTAAGATGAGAGATGACTGCAACCCAGCAACATGGATGTTGGAAGTCACGACTTCAGCAAAAGAAATAGAATTGGGGATTGATTTTGCTGAGGTTTACAAAAATTCAGAGTTATACAGGTATTTTCATTTGTATGAAGTCTAATTAAACTTTAGAACTTGAAAATAATATGCTAGACAGCACTTAATGGCAAAAAGTACATCATTTTTATTATGAGTTGTTAGTCACGACTCACAGTATAGAATGTTTACTGATATAAACTGGTCTGTGGCATTTTGTTTCAGGAGAAACAAAGCACTTATTGAAGAATTGAGTACTCCAGCCCCTGGTTCGAAGGAGCTTTATTTTCCTTCAAAGTACTCAAGGTCCTTGATCGTCCAATGCATGGCTTGCTTATGGAAACAACATTGGTCTTACTGGCGGAATCCTCTATACAATACCATAAGGATTATCTTCACAATTTTTCTCTCCATCTTGCTTGGGAGCATGTTTTGGAACCTTGGCTCCAAAATGTAAGATCAAACTGTAAACTAAAAAATGTTATGGTTTTCAAACTTGTGCTTCTATTTGTTTCTAAAACTAAATTTTCACATAAATTAATTGCAGGGATAAAGCACAAGATCTCTTTAATTCCATGGGATTTATGTATACTGCTGTTTTACTTATTGGTATTAAGAATGCTACTTCAGTTCAATCAGTGGTGGGTGTAGAGAGAATAGTCTTTTATAGGGAAATGGCTGCTGGAATGTATTCTCCTTTGGCATATGCTGTTGCTCAGGCAAGCGGTTTCTTATATACATTATAATACATAATTTACCTGAATGTCTATTTTTATTTTATTTTCTTCTAATCTTCATATTTTCATGCAGGCTATAATTGAAGTCCCTTATGTTCTTTTACAAACCTTGATCTATGGATTTATTGTTTATGCAATGATTGGTTTTGAGTGGGCTGTGACTAAAGTTTTATGGTACTTATTCTTCATGTTCTTCACCTTCATGTACTTCACCTACTATGGCATGATGACTGCAGCCATGACCCCAAACGCATCCACTGCTGCTTTACTTATTAGTGCATCCGCTATATTATGGAATCTCTTCTCAGGATTCATAGTCCCGAGACCAGTAAGTTCTAGCTTCTTTTGATGTTAAGTGCTGATTTATACTTTTTAAAATATGAATATATAATTAATGGGTCCGTCGCTTCTCATGTGACTGCTGATGAGAAAAGTTGCAACAAATTTTTAATACTAGGATACACGTGCGGATCCTAGGATACACGTGCGGATTCTATAAAAAAAAAAACCAGGATTCGGACGCGTATCCTGATAAAAGTAAGTGTTGCTGCAATTTTTTCCTTCTGCAGTCACATAAGAAGTACTTTCCCCGTAATTAATTGATGTCCTTTCTTTCATACATACATATATATAATATATATTTTTGGCATGGGGTGACAGAGGATCCCAATATGGTGGAGATGGTACAGTTGGATAAATCCAGTAGCTTGGACTTTGTATGGGTTGGTGGCTTCACAGTTTGGAGATATAAAGCACAATATTGATATTAATGGAAGAAGTGTTCCTGTAGAAGAGTTCTTGAAAAATTACTTTGGTTACAAGCATGACTTTTTGGGAGTAGTTGCAGCTATAGTTGTTGGATTCGCAGTAGCTTTTGTATTGATCTTTATCATGTCCATCAAGATGTTAAACTTCCAAAGGCGTTAAGAGTTCCATTAAGTTTTTAGTATAGTATGTTAGCAGTATTTTGCGCATAATAAAAAAAAAAACACATAGCTTTTTGAATTGTTTTACTTGTCAATTTGGAGATGTATCACTTCATGTTGTACTCTTAGGAAACTTAATGCAATTAATTATTATATGGTCCCTCACTTCTCACGTGACTGCTGATGAAAAAAGTTGCAGTAAATTTTTAACACTAGGATACACGTGCGGATCCTAGGATACACGTGCAGATTCTATCAAAAAACAAAAAACAAAAAAAAATCAGGATTCGGACGCGTACCCTGTGTTGCTGCAAGTTTTCCCTTCTGCAGTCACATAAGAAGTACTTTCCCCTTATTATATATGTGCTGGAGAAGTAATGCAAGTTTATGAGATGTGGATTAATATCAAACTTTAATGTTACATATGTCATTTACGCATTATAAATTTATAATTTAAAAATTCCACCATCTTTTTATTAGACATGGTTGAGCTATTTTGTTTCACAATTTTTTTAACCAAACTCGTCATGTTACTGTTGAGTATTCAACCAGACAGTGTAAATTCGTATTTTTCTTCAAAGATAAAAAAAATTAAAAATAAAGAATATTTGAAATGAATTACAATTATGTTGTAAGTTAAATGCGTTTGAAGTCAACTGTAATTAAAAGGAAAAATTATTTATAAGTTCATTTTCTTTATATATATCTTTAAAATTTTAAAGGGAAAACTTCATAAACCCTCCCATCCGGTTTGGTTCTAAATCATTTGCCTCCCTGAAATAATGCTTTGATTCATAATCAATTACGTATCCTCCTCCACTTTTTTTCCATCCAAATTTAACTAACGGTGTTAAAGTTTAAACTAAATTCAAAAACAGTTAAAAATTAAAAAAAAAAAATCCAAAATCTATGATATCATTCATTCAATTCAAAAATTATCTAGGAGTTTACCCAAAAAAAAAAAAAACTATCTAGGTCATGTATAAATCTGACACCAAGATTCCCACACTTGTTGCTTCCAAACAAAAGAGAGCAAAATGGAGGTTCTGTCTGCAGAGAAAAACTTACCAATAGAATCAAGTGATGGTACTACAAAGCTCATTTTAGCTTCTAAACAAAACACTGATTAACCAGTCTCAAGACTACAATAAACAAAGTTTGACCAAAAAATCACATTCTTCCAGCCAAAAATCCATACAAAAGTCACCTTCTTCTAGCCAAAAAATTATACAATTTTTCACTTTAAAACCTGTCCAAAAAATCAAGTACCAAAAATTTGTCCAAAATCAAACAATCTAAAATGCTTTCCACAATTAAGCACCCCTAAAAAACTACAAATTCCAACATGGTCTCCAACATAAGCTATGCTCCCACGTCGTTGCTTGATGATAATGTTATGCAATGTAACTGTTCGACTGATGGACCTTCATTATGTGCCAAAAAGGCATCATTCTATTTTCCTCCTCTTGCAGCCATCTATTAATACAAGATAACCATAAAATTAAAAACATATAAACAACATAATGAAATACAATAACATATATATCATTCGACTACCTTTTTCCTTTTAGTAGGAGGTTGAGCCATTTATTGTGATTTCTCTTTTCGAATTCGAGTCATCCTTTGTGTTGGTGAATATAACGATCATAACTGGTAAATCTTAGTTAGAGATTTAATTTAAGGATTTAAATATCATAATTAGATTCAGAATGTGATTTCGAGTGTTTTGACTGTAATCATGACTAGGTCATGAACAGTGACTTCTACCGGGTATTCTGCACTGTTGTGTAGCAATTAAGCTCGAAAATATGCAAAATGATGTTAGAGACCTAATTTGGCAATTCTGATGCCATATATGAGTTCAGAACCAAAAAATTGTATAGTATGACATTTTTTGCTAAAATATCGTAAAACGTGTTCTGCTGAGTATTTTGTACCGTCGTTTAGGCAACCGGTAGAGTTCAGCAACCTGAAAAAGTTCAATAAACGTATGTTCAAATCCAATATATGCCATAAAAGTCATTTTTAGGCCAAAAGTAATAAGTTTAGAATTTTAACAGTTTTGCGTGCAAAATTGCACAGTTAGTAATTCACAGTGCATGTTTCGGAAACAGTGTCAGAATTCATCTGTGAGTAGCTTAAAATATTCTGTATGGAATATAAGAGAATGTAAATAAAATTATATCCGTAGATTTGAGTGAATACCAAGTTAAGTGAAATTAAGAGAAAAGAAAATATCCGTTAAAAGACCTCATGTTAATATAAGCCTAAAATCACTTAAAGGACACTATTCACTCACCTTTCTTCCTCCTCTCTCTCCATATAGAGCTAGATTTTCAAGTTTCTTCCTCTCTTGATTTCTCCATCCTCACTCAACCAAATACAAAAGTGCATTACACGATTTTGATAGTGTGTGAAGAGTGTGGGCTGAATCCATTCTACTACTTGGTTTGGGCTGAATTTGAGTGTGTGGAGAGTTCCTCCCCTCTCCAATTTTGTGGCACAAGGTCAAGAAAGTGGGGTTTTTGATGAGCCAAGCTTGGTGGATGATCTTTGGGCCTTGGATTGTTGATTAGAGGTAAGAAATCTCTATTCCTATGGTTCCAATTTTGATTCTGAAGTCTTGCATGTTTAAGAGCATGTTAGGTTTTAATGATTATGCCTTGTCTTTAGAGTTTTGAGTTGAGTGGGGAAGAATATATGCCAAGAGTTTGAATTGTGGATGTTTGTTGTTGATGATGATGATTTGGTTGGAAAAACCTAATGGATGGAGTTGTAAATGCAAAATGAACATGTAAACAATAGGCAAAATGGTATAGGTAAGGTGTTTGAGGAAATGTTTGAGAGAGAAATATGTGTATCATTTGAATTTTGATGGGTGTAGGTGTAAAATGTATGTTGGTTTAAATGAAAAATGAGTTGCCAAAATTCTGAAAATTGTGGATATGTACATTTGACTTTGGAGTGTGATATCTCCCTCATCCTTTGGTCAAATGAGGCTCATGATACTCATTTTAAAGCTTGAGATGTCATCTATATTACCCTAAAGTTTGAGGTGATTATGTATATTGGTTTGTCCCCAAAGTCAAATTGTGTACAGGCTGCCCAGAATCGCAAAACACAATGGCGATTCGAGTTGTCCGACTTCAAAAATTCATACCTCTCTCATTACTTACCCAAATTAAGCTTGTGATACCTCGAATTAAATCTTTAGGTGTCTACTATAAAATATTAAAATTTAAGAAGAATTAGCTTGTGTAACTCCCACAATGGCAAAAACCGTGAGTTAAGTTGGGATCCCTTGCACTATCTGAAAACAGTTATGTAAGTTGAACTTCCAAAAATCATAACTTTGAAAAGATGTATAGTTTTTCTTTGAACAGATGTATCGTTTCATTCATGAAAGAGTGTCATTTAAATTGTGACGTAACGTTTTTAATAAATAAAAAGAGAATTATAATTTTAATATGGGTTTCTCGATTAGTTTTGTACATGCATGTTCATTCCTCTTCTCTAGTGCGATTGGTCAGACATATGTTGATTTTGATGTGGCTGTTCTATGTGGAAGTGCCACTACATTAATAGAGAGGGTGAAATTATTCTAAGGACACACTGTCTAACTCTGAGCTCGAATTTCCCCAGTTGCATTCATGTATTCTCGTACGGTATATTTTAACTTTATATTATTGCATATTTCAATTTCTTGTGTGTATTTTATGGAAATGTGAATATTGTTGAAGTGATTTCTCTAACGCAGATTATTCCCTTTGTTATAATACAACGTTGACACACAGTCTTTTCTATTTTTTTTCTTTTTTGTCCAAACTCATTATGTTATAAAATGTTGAATATCGAACAGTTTTTTTTATAATTAATTTTCTTATATATGTTTACTTTCTTTTTCTTTTTCTTTTTGTAAAAAAAAACCTGGTGGTTAAACCAAAGTTTAGGTAAAGACATAAAAAGGAGGTAAGGACAGTAATGGATGAAAATTCACATCTCTCACCAGTGTCACAATTATTAACTTGTTGTGGCATTATTTAACTTTTAAATTGATTTGATGAAGTTTATGCACACAAAAAAGTTGGATAAAAACGCAAAAACGGTAGAAATGCAGTGTAAAAACGTGTTAAAGTGTAAGTAAAAATGATCTTTGGTAGAAACAGGTAAAAATATTGTGTAGAAATGTAAAAATGGTAGAAACAGAAGTTTTTATATTTTTTTTACCGTTTTTACTTAAACTCAATTTTTTTATTTTTTATTTTTTAAAAACCTAATTTCATTTTTTTAAATTCAATTTTCTCTTTTAATGTTTTTGGACTTGTATCTTATATAGTTATGTGACTTATATTTTTAAATATGAAGTTATTTATTAAATTTTGAGTAGTGACTTATGTGAAAAAAAAAATTACATGCACACACCCACACACACACACACACACACACATATATATAATTTTGTATCTTGATCTTAAGTAATAAAAACTTTACGTTTTATCTCATTTCTACAACCTCTTCCATTTCTACATAAAAGCTCAATTTTAACTACATCCCCACAAATGGATATTATAACACCTCGCATATCTAATTGTGATATTAAATGCTAAATTGAGGGTTAGAGGGTTTAATTAGTGAAAATCCTGAGGTTTGGGGTCAAATTACCCATCAGGGACAAAATGGTAAATTGCCAACTGTGTAACCTTGTACCGTGAAATGATAAATTGGAGTTTAATCTGAGAAAAATAACACTGGAAAAGGATTCAGTACGAAATTTGGAGTTCGTAGGTATATTTTGAGAAATTTTGAGGAATAGTGATTTTTACCGGATAAAATATTGCGGTATAATTTTATCGGTAAACTTGGAAAATGAAATTATACTATAGGAAATAAAAATATGTGGAGTTTGGATAAAAATTATGGATTATGGAATTATTGAATTAAAATGGATGTTTGAATTGAGTTAAGTGACAAGTGGGACCCACTCCTACTTAAATGAGTGGATTAAGCACATGTGAGAGAGTGTTTTGTTACAAAAAAACTGCACACACTCTCTCCTGTTTCTCTTATTCATCATGGAGCTCTTCCATGGGAGCATAGGGCAAGTTTTTCTTTGTTTTATTTCACCCACTTCCACTCCTCAAATCACAAAACCTTAAACATCAAAACCACTCCAAATCATCTAGTGAACAACTTTCTAGTTGTAGTTTTCCCTTGAAATTGATTAAGTGAAGAGATCCTTTTATCTGGGGGAGGACGATTTTGGGAATTGGGAGAGCCATTAGTGGTGCTTTGCCTTGGTTGAACACTTGATTAACAACCCTTGGAGCTTTGGGAAGCTATTTGTGGTAAGTATTCCAACTTTCATTGAGTTTTTATAGAGATTGAAAAATGGATTTATGTTTGGTGATGTGTTGATGAGTTGTGATAGCTAGGAACATTTAATGATGTTTCTCCTTTGTAAATTGTTGCTTGTAATGATGTATAATGATGATTGAACCAATAAAATTTATTGTGATTTGAATTGGTAACTTAGGCAAGATTGAGAGGGACTTTGCTGTTGGGGTCATAAATATGGTTGTTGGACTTATGTGTTGGTGGTTGGTGTAATCAATTATGGAAGAAAATGGAAGGTTAAAGCATGATATAATAATTGAAAAAACCTAGGAACCATGGTCTTTATGTATTGATTATATAAGCACATTGAGAGAAATTGTGGTAAGGTGCCCATTGAGTATGTGGAATAGTTTGATAGTGTTGGATTAAGTGGTGAGGTTTGTTATGGGCTGTTGAATAATTGAGACTTGTGAACAAGTTGTTGATGATCATTGTTATTTGATCAATATAGGTTACCTCTCACGGACTCAATAGAAGTGGATTAAGCTTGGAGCTTATGTTGGAAAGCATTGCTTGTGTAATTGAGGTAAACTCTTGGAACTGGGGTTAATCCCCTTGTGTGTTCCACTATGCCCAAGTTGGGGGTGATGGTTGGATGTGTGCTCTTTGATAATGTGTGTAATAGTATATTCATGCATTATTGACATGTTGATTGACATGCATGTGGCATGTTGTGTGTTATTGCAATTGTGATCTCTGGCTAGTAGATGTGTTGGTTTCGACTTCCGCCGGTTTATGCTCCTTTGGGGAGTTCCAGTCGGGTTTTGCCATAGAGTTGTCTCTGGGAGCGGCACTAGGGAGCTCCAAACATGGGACTTCCGCTGGATAAGTCTACTTGGGAGTTCCAGTTGGGTTTGCCATGAAGTCTCTCAACCATGGGAAAGGCACCAAGAAGCGTCTTGGGAGAATTTTGATGGGGTCCTTGAATGAATCCTTTAGTGGATGTTCTTGGATTGTTCCCGGTTATGATGTGATTTTGTATGTTGTATTGTTCATATATGTATCATTGCATGCACATTGAGTGAGCCACTGGGCGGAGTAACCCTCCGGTGCCATTGGTTTACTGAGATATATATGTATATCTCACCCCTCTTTTGGGGCACCATTTCAGGTTCAGGTGAGCACATTGGAGCTTCGAGCAAGAAGCCCACCTAGTGGGAGATAGATTTGATGCAAAAGATTCATATGCCTTTTTGAGAGATTTCTATATTTTGTTGACATTCATTGTGCAGAGGACTTAGTATATGAACATGGTATTGCATGTAGTTGTATTTACCATGCTTTTGTTGTTCATATGTAATCCTAAGTCTCTTGACTATTAGTTGTATTTTGGAATCCAATTGTATATGCCTCATTTTATCATTTTGGATATGGGTGAGCATGGGGATGTCCATGCCACTTGGATTATGTTTAAGAATTAGTTGTGTAAAGAATATTTGATGGAGGTGTTTAATTGATAGAAGGGTCAATGACCTATTGAATGTGTTGAACTGTGAAATAGTTAAGTAAATATTGAGAGGATAATTGATTAGGTACATGATTGAAAAAATTGGTAATTGTTCAAAATATAAATAGGGTGCTGCCTAATTTTCATATCCCATATGATAGAATTGGAACCCTTGGCCTTCTTGGAAGTTATAGACCTTTCTTTTAGCTTTCCAACGAGACCAAGATTGTGTAAATTGGATTAGTATAACTCAAGTTTTGGGTAAAATACCAAAGTAGGTTGAATTATCCTATTTTGGTGTCTATCTCCAGACCCCTGGCGCTATTAGCGCCGTGGTGGCGCTAATAGCGCCAACATACAGAGGAGATACGTAATCTTGGCGCTATTCGTGCCAAGTTGGCGCTGCTCGCGCCGGAATTCTGGAAACTGTCTGTTTTGTGGCGCTATTCACGCCGGATTCTGCGGGTTCAGCATCACTTTCTTAGGAAATTCATAACTTGGGCTATGGTGCTCCAAATTGAGCGCGGTTTGAACCCACGCGAAGCTAAAAAAGAGATCTGTAACATATTAGAAAAGGAGAATCATTGGAGAAGTATAAAATTCCTAGAGTAATAAAAAGATGAAGGCATTTAGTGTTAAATATGGATAGAATGAGTTTTAAGCTTTGTTGGTTTATGAGAACCACTTAGCAACCTGTAAATATAAGTTGTATGGTATTAAGCTTACTGATTAATAATTCCGATATGAGTTTTGAGTAATGATCGCAGTTAGTATATTGTCTAATACGATTATTTTAAAAGTGCAACGATATTAAAAAGAAAAAGTTTTTCCCGTAATTTCAAATGACTGTTGTGATTGTAAATGCGCTTAATATCATAATTGATGATAACACACCGGTTCGGTAACAAGGTGTTACAGATATCGCCATACATGCATATTCATTTTCCTTTTCAGTTTAGTGTGAAAAAATATTAATAGTTAATGTCAGCCATTAAGTTTACATCATTCATAATGTAATCTTAAATATCTCAAAAATATGAGAACAGAGAGCACAGAAAAAGAAAATCTGCACATTTCATAAACTTAAAATCGTTTTATTAATTACATATGTGGATCTTTAAATTTATGTCTGTATATGAACAGATTAATTTTAGCATTTCATTTTAAGCAATCTTTTTCCAACAAGCCATTAATATATACTAGTGTAGTACCCGTGCGATGCACGGAGAAAAAAGATCTAAATTTTTGTCGGCGTCTGTCATTGGTTAATCGCTAAAATAAAGAACCGTGTCAGTATTTTTTGCTATTTTGTGAGGTGAAAGAGCTACAACACTGACATAGGAATTTGTTATTATCTACAACAAACAAAACTCTGCAATTAAGAAACATCAACTATTATGCAAATAAAAAATAGTTATGTACTCTATATTTGATTATGTTCATATACAACAATGCATACAACATCTAAAGTGATGAAAATATGAGATGGAGATTATCCTACCAAAAAAAAAAATCAAAAGACGAGGAAAAGTTCTTGCGCTCAATACTATCCAGAACAATTATTACCAGCAGTGGATACGCTCATTCAATAATAAGATATCTTAATATACAGCAATGCATATAACAACAACAGTGATGATATGCATTTTGTCTAACCAAATAGAAATGATCCTAACATGAGCCAAATTTCTTGCACTCAATACTATCCAGCACCATTAATAGCACCCTACAAAGACAAAAGAAAAAAAACAAGGAAAAAACAAATATTCTGCACACACAAAAAAACAACTGTGAATAAAATATAAAACAAACTTTCTCCTCTATATTAGTCTTCAATACTTTTCATTGATTCAACAATATTACAAAATAAAATCAATTAAAACACATGAATAAAAAAATTAAATTTTTCGCTTAACATGAAGGAAATAATTAGAGTAAATAAAAATGAAAATCAGAAAATATATCAACACCCTTGTATAATAACAAAAAAATTGTATGAATTTTTTTTATTAAGTGTCAATCAATAGTAATCATTGGAGATATAACTTAAGCACATACCAAACATTTGTTTTCCTACAATTCTGCAGAACCAAATCAATTACTTTAATCTCTGAAATACTTCCTTGTAGACAATATTAATGGTGGTATTTGTAACATTCCCATCATCTTCAAGTATTAAAATTTTCAATCCATGTTTGATTTTTACCCTTGATAGTGCAACATATAATTGCCCATGAGTGAAGACAGGCTTAGGGAGATAAAAACCAACATGAGAAAGTGATTGTCCTTGACTTTTATTGATAGTCATTGCAAATGAAACGACCAGGGGAAATTGTCTTCTTTGAAAATTTACCGGGAATGCATGGCTTGATGGGTTCATTGTCATTCTAAGAATTAGGACAATTTGTCCTATGTTGCTTCCTGTAAGAACAGTTGCCTCAACAACTCGGTTACCTAATCTTGAAATAAGCAATCTTGTGTCGTTGCACAATCCTCTTGATTGATCAATATTTCTCAACAGCATAACAGGCACATTAAACTTCAGAATTAATTTATGGTTAGGAATTCCTGAACATGAGAAGGTATTTAAAATCTCAGGAGAAAATTCAGCATCCTCGAGTTCAGAATGATTATCCTGCTTCAAGACATTATCTGAACTAAGATATATTTTTTATTCACCTGAAATCAAAGACATTAGGAGCTCGTTTTACATGGAAACATCTACCAATTAAGGAGTTAAAATTGCACATTCTTTAAAGAACGTGGGATCTAACAAATTATCTAATACTTTCAGGTAAACAAAATCAATCAAATCCGAGAGTGGATGTTCTGATTCTTTAATTAATAATCCACCTGGAATTGTGGTCATAGATTCTCCATCAACATCATCTCCAAGATCACCATCCCCTACTTTAAGAAGCCATTCAGAAAAATGTTTTACCTCCATCAAATTTTGAATGCCACCTCCTGAACTTAGGTGCATGTTCTTGGTTAAAGTTAATAACTGACAATGGGACCAAAGAGGGGAAGAATTAATGGTGGTATTCACTATCTCTTGCCTGCTACCATGAGGAATAACAGGTAATATTTGGCAAAAGTCACCTCCCAAACCAACAACCTTTCCACCAAATGGCTTATCAACACAACAGGCATCAGAAAATCTAAGAACATCTCTAAGTGTTTTGTCCAGAGCCTCGAAGCAAAATCTGTGTACCATTGGTGCTTCATCCCAAATGATTAACTTTGTTTTTGACAGTAACTCAGCAAGCGTAGAATTTTTCTTTATGTTACATGTTGAGTCCTTAGTAATTTGAATAAAAATACGAAATCTAGAATGTGTTGTTCTTCCTCTAGGAAGCAGGAGGGAAGCAATTTCGCTAGAAGCAACATTGAGAACAATTTCAGCTTTTGATCGAACATGTGTTGACAGAGTATTCCAAATAAATGTTTTTCCTGTACCCCCAAAGCCGTAAAGAAAAAGAATCCTCCAATGCATGCTGAAATTGCTGAAATGATTTTGTTAAAAACCATTCTCTGCTCATCTGTAAGAGATTTCATTAATCTTGCATGCTCTTCCATCAATGAAGATCTGTCATACAATAATTCATCAAGCACCAATTTATTTTGAATATCAAACAAAGACGAGCTCATTATCCAAGGCATTGACGGGTAATCATTTAGACTTTTACCATTGCTTTGTAGTATTTTATCAATCTAAAAAAGGGCTGTGTTTTTTATATACTCTTCAGAAACAATAACATCTGATCAAACAGAAAGGCAAGACAAAAAACAATTTAGGGAAAAAAAACAAACATATAAAGGAATAAAAAAGAACAAAATAGATTGAATGCGGGAAAAACAACATCACGTCAATATATATATATGTTCTTCATTACGATAATTATATAATAATTGATTTCATAATTACTGCTAGAATTATATAAAATAAATAAATACGAACAACCAATACATTTAAATGCTTAAATATGACAACAATATATACCTTCACGTCCGGTATATTTTCGATGTCGATAAAGAATATCTTCAGATAGGAATTTTCCAACATGTTTCCCAAACATGTTCAGGTCTAGCCATTGAGTTGCTAAACAACAATAGAGCAAATAGATTTCGAAGATAAGAAGCAGAACCCCACATATTTGCCTCCTTAATCGCATCAATGTATTCATTGTCATCATCCAAAAGTCCGAGAGAATAACATGCATCCTTACATGTAAGAAAAAGCACACCATTGATTGTTCTCAAATCATTGTAACTTGTACACCCCTTTAAATAACTATTCACAGTAGCATGAAACCTTCCGCCCAGGAAGATGAAAAAAAGAGAATTAGTATACAAAAAATGAAAATGAATTCATAGCAATTTGTTTATAAAGTAAACAAAATAATAATAATACAACATCCGCTACACATACGAACGAAGAAAAAATACGCAGGCAAGCACTACACAGCATGAATTACGATGAAACCTTCTGCCTTAGAAAACGAAAAAAAGAGAATTAGTATACAAAAAATGAAAACGAATTCAGAGCATTTGTTTATAAAGTAACCAAAAAATAATACCAATACAACAATCCCTACAAACACAAACGAAGAAATGAATCGGAGGCAAGCCAAAGTAACCAAAAAATAATACTAATACAACAATCCCTACAAACACAAATGAAGAAACAAATCGGAGGCAAGCCTAATAAAAATAAGAAACACAACTTCCCTATTTATACAAAATGAATATGCCTAACATTTTTCAAGGCAGAAGGTAGTGCGATTTAGGTGCATTGAAAATTTGAACTGCCATAAAAGCTGCACCATTTTTCAGAAAATGAATTAATAACCCTTTTAATTTAAATTATTTTAAAATAAATTTATTTTAATTGAAAATGTTTTTAAAAGGGGAAAAAATTAAATTGAAGTTGTGTGAGCACAAAGCTCAGAATGCATAAGAAAAGGACACATCAGCAAACTTGCCAACAAATTCTTTAAAATATATATAGATTAGGAATAAACTAAAACGCGGAGCGTTATATATTGGACAATAATGACTATTGAAATTTTATCTGATATTACATCGTTTAAGTGCAGCCTTTACATTTATATTAATTAAACCACAACGTAAATGCCTAATACATGATTGTTAAGCATTAAAATTATGTCCAATCCCAATGTTTAATTATAACACAGCCGTCGTCCAAAATAAATATGCAACTTATTCCAAAGCAACAATTATACCTTCCCTCACACGCTTTACAACAACATTAACAAATTCCAATGTTTAGATTATAACACTACAGACAGTGGATCCCAATTTATGCACCATAACTCAACACCACACATAGACGCAACATAACATCACACAAAATAAAAATCATCAAGAACAGTTTCAAAGATTCATTCCGAAATATAGTTCAACAACACCATAAAATAATAATCTCAAATCGTCATCAGAGACGTTCTTAAATTATTAAGTACGAAGAAAAATATCTACTACTCGCAGAATACAAAAACTATCCCTAGCAAGACGTAAGAAATCTTTGCACCTTCGCTCAATGTTGCATAGGTCACGGATGTCATAAACAGATACCATTGCAAAGATCTCCATTAATATTTCGTCTGGGAGATCATTGAGTGATCGACAAACCCTTTCCTCAATCCTGGCACGTTTGACAGAAGAAGGACCTTCCATTCAGATAAATTTTAAAGTCTTCACCCGTTGGCATTTATTCCATCGTTTACTATTCAATTTTTGTATCTGGATCCAAAAACTTTAACAAAATGATAACCTTGTTCATTTACACATCAAAATCAATTTAGAAATATCAATTTGATATTGTGAATCAAGACAATTACAATGTGGGAAGTTGATATAATTATTATTATCTGGGTATATAAAATAAGAACACCAATCACAACACAACAACAAAACAATTCTTAACAAAATATCAAATTAATCCATTAGATGCAATGTTACGAAGAATACATAGACTCAAAGCTTCAAAAGCAAAGCGCATCCTTGTATAACACGAAAACTCAAAGCTTCAAAGGCTCATATATCTTCCGTAGTGGGGAAAATATTTTGGTTCAAGATTCGACCATAAGTTCTTCAAGATATATTGCTCCAAAAGATAACCCTACAAAACAATGTAATCAGCAAGATGTTATCAAAAGATATCATCAGGAATTTAATAACAACACGCAAACTCAATAATGTAACACACAAACAATGACACAAACCCTATTGAATTGTTGCAAGCATAAATAAATCGAACCATTAACAGCAGCCAACAAAGCCAACTAAATCTCCCTCGAACAACATGAAAGACGCTGAATACGTAAATAACCATTCACAGTAGCATGAAACCTTCCGCCCTAGAAAATGAAAAAAAGAGAATTGGTATACAAAAAATGAAAACGAATTCAGAGCATTTGTTTAGAAAGTAACCAAAAATAATAATAATACAAGACCCGCTACACACACGAACGAAGAAAAAAATGCAGGCAAGAACTACACAGCATCGAAGACGTTGAATACGTAAATAACTATTCACAGTAGCATGAAACCTTCCGCCTTGGAAAACGGAAAAAAGAGAATTAGTATACATAAAATGAAAACGTATTAATAGCAATTTGTTTATAAAGTAAACAAAAGTAATAATAATACAACATCCGCTACACATATGAACGAAGAAAAAAAATGCAGGCAAGCAGTACACAACATGAATTACGATGAAACCTTCTGCCCTAAAAAACAAAAAAAAAAGAATTAATATACAAAAAATGAAAACGAATTCAGAGCATTTGTTTAGAAAGTAACCAAAAATAATAATAATACAACATCCGCTACACACACGAACGAAGAAAAAAAAATGTAGGCAAGCACTACACAGCATCGAAGACGTTGAATACGTAAATAACTATTCACAGTAGCATGAAACCTTTCGCCCTGGAAAACGGAAAAAAGAGAATTAGTATACAAAAAATGAAAACGAATTCATAGCAATTTGTTATAAAGTAAACAAAAATAATAATAATACAACATCCGCTACACATACGAACAAAGAAAAAAATGCAGGCCAACACTACACAGCATGAATTACGATGAAACCTTCCGCCCTAGAAAATGAAAAAAAAAGAATTAGTATACAAAAAATGAAAACAAATTCATAGCATTTGTTTATAAAGTAACCAAAAAATAATACCAATACAACAATCCCTACAAACACAAACGAAGAAACGAATCAGAGGCAAGCCAAAGTAACCAAAAAATAATACCAATACAACAATCCCTACAAACATAAATGAAGAAACAAATCGGAGGCAAGCCAAAAAAAAAAAAAAACACAACTTCCCTATTTATACAAAATGAATATGCCCAACATTTTCCAAGGCAGAAGGTAGTGGGATTTAGTTGCATTGAAAATTTGAACTGCCATAAAAGCTGCACCATTTTTCACGAAAATGAATTAATAACCCTTTTAATTTAAATTAATTTAAAGTAAATTTATTTTAATTGAAAATGTTTCTAAAAGAGGAAATTTTTTGAATTGAAGTAGTGTGAACACAAAGCTCAGAATGCATGAGAAAAGGACACGTCAGCAAACTTGCCAACAAATAGTTTCACTTTAGAATATATATATATATGGATAGATAATTTTGAATCCTTGCCAAAAAATTTGTTTTATTTTTTTCCTTTTTCGGAAAATGTCTCTTATTTTGGAAAATAATCCTGTGACTTCGATATCCACGTGTAAACGGTTAAGGGTAAGGCTTAATTGTTTTCCACCTGTGGCATTAATGACCCCACATTGATTAGAATCTTTAAATTTAGTCTAAATTAGCTTATTGGGTACTTTAAAAACCTTCCAAATAAAACAGAAATCTCTGAAATGACCAATTTATGCTACTTCCACCTTTAAGTTCTCAAGGCTTCAAATTTTATATCCTAAATATTTAATAATTTTTAATTTAAAAATATCTTTTAAAAAATCATATAAAAATAAAGTTATTGAAAAGTTCATTTAAAGCAGCCCCGTGATTGCTAATTACAAATAATTAATTAATGAGACAAATTACAGATAAATTCACTATTAGTTTCTATTTTGTGAATAAGTTAAGCCATATATAAACCCTATATGATATTAGTTTGTATTCTTTTAAATAAAAAGTACACATGTAAAAAAAATTGGGGTAAAATTAACCCCCACTCCAGGCATAGTGCATGTGGGAAATTTTTAACATATTCCTGAACCATGGTAATTCTTCTATTAAGAAAGTGATATATGAAATTTTTTCTTCTCCCTCCTCTCTTCTCTCTCCTAATCTCTCTCCTCCCTCCTCTCTTCTCTCTCCTAATCTCTCTTTCATTCTCTCTCTTTCGTCCCACCAAATATTTTGTGCACAGGAAGCGCCAAAATAAATCTCGTGCATATGCATATTGTCAGGTTTAGCTACTCCAATAAGAAATCCTTACCTGAAATATGCACTTTGCTTGAACAGAAAATTTACATTGTGGTCAACTCATGTCAGTTAGAAGTTTTCATAGAAAAAACTTATGAAAATGACTTCATATTAAGAATCTTGTTAGAAAGTATGAGAATCCTATTAGTTTATTGTCACTAGGTGCAAGAAGAAAGTGGGGTAAAAAATTGATGTGATACTGAAATATGGATAGTTTTAAATCTTCATAACTAGCTATAATTGAACCACCTCTTTAATGATCTTAAAGGGCATCTCTTGGCCCATAGTAATCCTCAGCTAGTAGGGGTGTAAATGGGCCAGGCTAGTCCGGCCCGGCCTACATTAAGCTCAGCCCAGGCTCGGCCTTTCAGAAAAGTAGAGTAGGCTTAGGCTTATAAAAAAAACTTTTTTAATAAATAGGCCATAGGCCAATTTTGTCAAGCCCGGCCTACAGCCTTGTAGGCTGGCCTATTTAATTTATGAAAATAAAATAATAAAATAATATTTATTTTATGTGGCAAAGACACAAAGTACTAAATACTAATATCTCTTACTTTTTGTGCTATTTTATTTTATGAAAGAAAAACTTGTCTAATGTCTCCAAATTTTACATGCTGTTGCAGCTTAATACCATGGAGCAATGGGTACCTTGCTGGATTATGATGTTACTGATGAAGATCTTTCAATAATACTCTTCTTTCCCTTGTCTTGATGGTGGTTTAAAGATTTTTAAATGAATGACATTCTCTTGTAGACTTTATTTCAGCATCCAGTAATTGTATTTTTCTTATTTTTCTCATTTCTTTGACTTTATTCCTCTATGATATACATTCTAGAGCTGAGGTATTATGTTGACTCTTTCTTGTTTGTCATCTTTTTCTTATGAGAAGTACTAGTGCATGGATGAATGAAACTTTTTTTGCTCTATACAATTTATTTTTTTTGCTTAGTATATATAGTGGGAAGCCTACAAGGCCTGTAGGCCATGTCAGGCTTTCTTATTTTTGAAAATGGGCCGGGCTTGGCCTACAAATAAAGCCTTTAATAGGCCAGTAGGCCAGATAGGCTAGATTTTTTTTTTACGTAGGCTTGGGCCAGGATGGCCAAAGCCCAGCCCAGCCCATTTACACCCCTATCAGCTAGTGCTTTCTTCTATTTCTTATGTATCCAAAAAAAACTTACACCCCCATTTAGAAATATGAAAGCAATTCCATATATTTAACTTCCACACCCAAGTTTCACAGCATCTTCTTAATTACTCACGCCCCAAACAAATTTTCCCAAATAACATTAACTCCCAAAATCAAATTTTCACAAATTTACCCAAATTTTCACAAATAAAATTTAATTGTTACAACATATTTATTAAATTTTGGAATTCTGGGTGACAAAATTAGTTGTAATAGCAAACAAGCCGGAGTTTTCAAATTGATCTGTTAATCTGCAATCAGTTATAAAATTGAAGTTGAATACATAATCTATTTCCTTTTGAATTACTAATAGAATGACTAATAACTAAGTGATTGGACTTGTGACTTATAACGCTCAGGTTGTGGCAACTTAAGGCCAGGAAGTTAATCTTTTAACAGATTATTTTTAGAGGGTAAAATTCATACACTCAAAACCTTCTCTGATCATCATAAAGTCAATATAAATTTGTGTGTTAATTTCTCGTTGAATTTTTTTTTTTTTTTTAGATTTTGGGACTAGAGAGTTGTGCAGATACTTTTGTGGGAAATGCAATGTTAAGAGGTATCTCTGGTGGGCAAAGGAAACGTGTAACAACAGGAAAAAAATAGGCTTGTTCTTATTTGATCTTGAAATATATCAAGTTTAGTGAACTCAAGAAATCGATTTATGTAATACTTTTTTTAAAAAAAATAATTGTAAATCTAGGGGAGATGTTGGTTGGACCAGCTAAAGCACTATTCATGGATGAAATATCCACTGGTTTGGATAGCTCAACAACTTTTGAAGTTGTGAAATCACTGAAGCAATGTGTCCACTTTCTCAATGGAACTGCTGTGATCTCACTCCTGCAGCCAGCACCTGAGCTTTTCAATCTTTTTGATGACATAATTCTACTCTCTGATGGACACATTGTGTACCAGGGTCCCTGTGAACATGTGCTTGAATTTTTTTGGTACAATGGGTTTTAAATGTCTTGAGAGGAAAGGCGTGGCAGACTTTTTGAAAGAAGTAAGTGTAAATTATTCTTCTTTCTGCATGTCTGCAAGGTTAAAAAGTGAGTGTAATTCACTACATGTAATAATTTATAATGTTGTAGGTGACATCAATGAAAGATCAGGAGCAATATTGGACACACAAAGAAAAGCCTTATAGATTTGTCACATCCATAGAATTTGCTGAGGCATTTCAATCATTCCATGTTGGGAGAAGACTTGGCAATGAACTTGCTACTCAATTTGACAAGTCTAAGTGCCACCCAGCTGCTTTGGCAACCAACAAGTATGGAATGGGAAAATGGAAATTGTTTAAAGCTTGCTTATCAAGAGAATATTTACTCATGAAGCGCAATTCATTTTACTATATCTTCAAACTTTGTCGAGTAGGTATTTTGATCATTGGAGTTTTTCATTTTAACTTTTCATATCCTGAATACACTACTAATATCTTTCTCTTTCTTTAAGATTTATTGTCAGCATGATCGTTTTCCTCCGGACTGAAATGCACCATAATTCAGTGACTGATAGAATCATTTATGCTGGTGCATTGTTCTTTGATAATATTGTAATTATGTTTAGTGGATTTGCTGAACTAGCCATAACAGTGGGGAGGTTTCCCGTTTTTTACAAGCAAAGGGAGTTTCTTTTCTTCCCTTCATGGGAATATGCTTTTCCTTCATGGTTCCTAAGAATCCCCATAACGTTTGCTGAAGTTTTTGTTTGGCTTCCACACTAAGGCCATTTGCATTGGCCTTGATTGTTTGCATGAGTGGTTTCGTCCTATCCAAAGGTACCATCCATACAAGAAATGTTGATGTTTCTCCTTATATTTTTCTAGATTTAGACTAACACTACTGCTTTACTTTTTTGCTTTTATGCTTACCGAAAACATCAAAAAATGGTAGTTACGGGGCTACTGGATATCACCTATGATGTATGCACATAATGTCTTAGTCAATAATGAGTTCCAAGGGAAAAGTTAGAGACATGTGAGTTTTTTCACAAATCTATATCTTTATTTTTTGTGCTTCTTTGTCAAATACAAATAGTCTAATGTCTGGATGCATGTTCATGTTAAAGGTTCTACCTAACTCAATGGAACCACTAGGAGTTGAAGTTTTGAAATCCGGCGGGTTCTTCACTGAGTATTACTGGTATTGGATAGGTTTAGGGGAAATGATTGGATATACCATACTGTTCAACGTTGGTTACATCCTTGCTCTCACTTACTTGAAACGTGAGTTTCTTTTAGCTTAAGTGTTTTATAACCAAATAAGAGCCTAAAGTATGCACTTATATAGCAAATTGATTATGCAGCTCTGGAGAAGCATCAGGCTGTTAAATCAAAGCAAAAAAGTTGTAGTAGAGATTATACATAATAGGAAAAGAGGAATGATTCTTCCTTTTGAACCACATTCCATCACTTTTGATGAAGTAACATATTTTGTTGACATGCCGAAGGTAATATATAAACACTGCATGTTTTCAAGGTCTTTATAGTTTTCGTTTGATTATATTCTTGCATTGAACTTGCAGGAAATAAGGAACTAGGGTGTTCTTGAGGATAGGTTGGTTCTTTTGAAGGGTGTCAGTGGAGCTTTCAGGCCAGGTGTTCTCACAGCTCTAATGGGTGTCACTGGTGTTGAAAAAACAACTCTGATGGATGTACTTGCTGGTAGAAAAACTGGTGGATATATTGATGGGAACATCACTTTTTCTGGATATCCAAAGAAGCAAGAAACCTTTGCAAGAATTTCTGGATACTGTGAACAAAATAACATCCACTCTCCTCATGTTACCATATACAAATCCTTGCTCTATTCAGCATGGCTTCGATTGTCAGCAGAAATCAATGATGAAACGAGGAAAGTTGGTATTTGAATCCCATGTTTGGTATTTCTATCTCTCAAGAGTGCATGCATCATATATCATGTATTATTTTAGTCACACTGCATTGATACATTGATGAGCAGGTGTGCCATTATTTGAATATTGTAGTTTCTTTTGGATTCAAATATGTAAATATATAATTTTCCAAGTAAGTCTTCTCTGTAGATGACTGCAGAAGTGCAAAGCTTGTAACTACCATTCATTGTTTGAATTATTTATGTCATAAAAAATAATGCTGGAAGCAAGAAGAGTATGGAAACCAAAAAATAAAAATAAAAAATTGTCGTGTTCTTCCATGTTAAATAAGTTTGGATCTTACTAATGGTTGCAGATGCTTATTGAGGAAGTCATGGAACTTGTGGAGCTGAACCCTATAAGGCACGCAATAGTTGGATTGCCAGGTGTTAACAATCTCTCAACGGAGCAGCGCAAAAGGTTGACTATTGTAGTAGAGCTAGTTGCTAATCCTTCTATAATATTCATGGATAAACTAACTTCTGGGCTAGATGCAAGAGCTGCTGCTATTGTTATGAGAGCTGTTAGGAACATAGTGGGCACTGGAAGAACAATTGTCTGCACCATTCATCAGCCCAGCATTGATATATTTGAATCTTTTGATGAGCTGAAATAAACAGATTAAAAAATTTTAGCAAGTTTATTTTTAGTCTGTTTTCTTCCAATACCTAGTTTCTGATCTTTATTTTCAATGAAATTTAGGCTCTGTTTGATTGTTGTTTTTAAAAATAATTTTTTAGTTTTCAGAACAAAAAAACTAAAAAACTCGTTTGGTAAGGCCTGTTTTGTAAAAAATATTTTGAAAACTATAACTGTTTCTTTGTTTTTAGAATCAAATTTAGAGAACATGTCTGAGATGTTTTTGTTTTTTGTTTTGATTTTTAACTTTCAAAAATAAATAAATATAAAAAACAACTGTTTCCATAACTATTTTATAAAACAGTTTTAAGAACAAAAAAATCAGAACACAATCAAACAGGCCCTTAGCTTTTCCTAACGAAGAAAGGAGGGAAAGAGATATATGTGAGGCCACTTGGACGTCATTCTTCCCATTTAATCAGTTACTTTGAGGTAGAATTATTATTAATATTTGGGAATTGAAATGCTTCTTGTACTTATCTGATCTTGGTAAAGATTTCATTTACTTGCACACTTCTGTTATCAAGGGAATCCAAGGTGTCAGTAAGATGAGAGATGGCTACAACCCAGCAACATGGATATTTGAAGTCACGACTTTAGCAAAAGAAATATAATTGGGGATTGATTTTGCTGAGGTTTACAAAAGTTCAGAGTTATAAAGGTATTTTCATTTGTATGAAGTCTCATTAAACTTTAGAACTTGAAAATAATATGCTAGACAACACTTAATTGCAAAAAGTACATCATTTTTATTGTAAGTTGTTAGTCACAATTTTCCCAAATTTTCCCAAATTTTCACAAATTTTCCCAAAATCAACAAATGTACCCTTCCCAAACATATTATTTTTTCCTATGTAAATGAACTCCCAAAACCCTATGGGATTCTCACACTCTTAACCACAACAACATCATCATCAATAACCCTGTTCTGACAACAACTCTGTTTTCGTCCTACTTTGCTACAATCTCTAATGGACAACCTTGCAAAATGTAAAGCAAACTACATCACACTCACCCTTTTAACTTTTCTCATGAGAGCAGCTGCATGCTACTCAAACCACACCTCAATCATCCATGAAGGAACCCGTTTCACTTGGTCACAAACTCATCAACGTTGCCTTCATAAACTTCACCATCTTAGGAATCATAAAGGGTTACAAGTTCTTCCTGCAATAGGCAATTATATCTGACTCAGTAACATCTTTTGCTTTTCCTGATGAGTTATTCTTTTTCAATGGCACAAAAGCACAAGGGTTTTCACCCCACCTAGGATGTGGCATTGCAACCACTGCAGCTTCAACCACACTTGGGTGCCTATACAGAACAGATTCAACTTCTACACTGCTTATGTTTTCTCCTCCTGAAATAATCACATCTTTAGACTTATGTTTTCTCTCTTCGTTCCCTCAATATTGCTAAGAATGATGTTGTAAGTGTAACAATTTTCTTCAACTTCATAAATTTTCTTATACTTATAAAACATCGGAGTAAGCAGTTATATTCCAGTAACGATGCATGCATATATTCATCAAAGTATTAACTTTGTATACTAATTAATAATTTGTTTGTGGTTAATGGAACAGGTTTCAGTGCTGGAACCTAACATTCCAACAATGTAAGATATGCATTTTGCAGTGCCTATGGCTAGTGGTGTGCTCGACACAGTATTGTTATGTTGATTTTCCACCCTTTTGAAGATTATCTCCCATGAGCAACCTTAGAGCATCTCTTGCTTTTGACAAATACTCGTAGTCCACAAAGAAGACTTTGGCTTCAGAGTGCCTCAGAATGGTGGCTATGTTCTTAGCATCCAAACTATAATAGCCCAACTTAATTAATTAGTAAATCTAGTGTAATTAATTAATTAAACATGTTTTGGTGAGTGAAATTAAGTATAAGGCTTAATTAAATGAATCTGAGTCACTTTGGAGTTAAAAGTGTACTCAGTGAAAATTAAGGGGTATAAATGAGTACTGGCAAAAGTACCCAAAATATAAAAATAAAAATAGTAATATTCCTAGAATAATATTCCAGACTTTTGGGTAAAGTCTGGTAATTAATGGAGTTGAATAGATAGACGAACCAATACCGGCTTAAAGTCACTTAACATAAGTTAAGTGACCAATGCAACAAAAGAAACCCAATTGTCCCTCCCCAACCCGTCGTGCAGAAGAGAGGAAAAGAAGAGAAGAAGGAGAAGAGGGGGAAAAGGAAGAGGAAAGGAGAGGGAGAACCCTAGGTGGAGCAATCCTCAACCAAATCCATCCGTTCAAAAGCCTAAACCACTCTAAATCTTCTCCTCTTTCATAATCCTTGCTTAGTTCTTAGTGGGGAGCATTGTGGAGAGAGATATTACCTCTCAAAAATTCGGCCCTTTGGTGAAAATTGGGGTTTTGAGAGTTTCTACCTCCATTGAAGCTTGAGGAGCCATCAATCCTTGGTGGTGTGACCATTGGTGGTAAGATTCTAACCCTTGAACCTCATGATTCCTTGAAATTTGCATGAGTTAGGGTTTATGAATAGTAAATTGGGATTTTGATGAAATGTAGTTGAATTAGCTATGTTCTAAGAAGAATGGAGCTTAGAGCATGTTATGGAAAATGCTAGGAATGCCATTTAATCGGTGAAAATGAGCTTAGATAGCTAAATGAGTATACTTGTAAAATGGCAAGAATATGATGCTTGATATTGGATTTCTTGCATTGTTGATAAATGGTATGACTTGGTTGATTGATGATTGTGTCCTAATGATGTCTAGGATTGAGACATTTGGACCGACCGTGAGTGATCAACCGCTTGAACAAGCTATGGAGCTTGAGTAGCTCATTGGAATTGGTAAGCTCACACTTGTGTGGTGTTTTGAATTGAGTATTTGATGGTTGATTGTGAAATACTCTTGGATGCAATGTGTTGATTGCATTACACCATGTGTAGGTGTTGGTTTTGGAGTAGAGTATTGTTGACATTGGTGAAGAACAAAGGTCGACTGAAGCATTGAGGTAAGCCTTCGGACCTTGGGTGTAATTCCCTTGACTGTTCTACCAAGCCCTGAAAGGGTAGAGGTTGTGATTGTGTATATAAATGCAATAAAATAGTGTAATGCTTTGTTATACGTATGTGTATGCATTTGGTGTGGCATAGGATGGTGTTTCCCTATGTTGGTATGTGGCATGACGATGCGTAAATCATACTTGGTAGTTAGCTGGCCAGTAGGACTATTTGCATCTGAGTTTCCTTAGGACAGCTTGAGAGCTAGAGGGATTTCTCCTGGAGATGTATTGCACTTTGCATAGATATGTATTTACTGCATTATTATTGTTATTGCTATTACACTGATATGGAACTGTGGGGTGGAGAGATGCTCCAAGGACCCCTGGTTTACTGGATATATTCGTATATCTCACCCCGTGTTGTGGGGACCCCCTTTCAGGTAAGGATGCTGCAGGAGCCTCTGGTGGCAAGTGGCCATATCTGGATTATGCATGAAATGTGGCATTTCTTTTGAGTTTATGCATGCCTTTTGTAGTTAACATGTATAGGATTTTATTTTGAAAGCCCATGGTCATTTGTATATCTTGATTCATTGGATGAACTTAGCCTATGCTCATGCCTTTGGTTACACCTTTTGTTGATGGGAGCCAAGGGAATGATCATAGTGTTTTGTAAGCTAAGTTCTACGATTTGTAAAGGATATGTAATGTAAACGATGTCTACTTGAAATTCAATATATGCATGCTTGTTATGTATTAAGTTGTTGAATTGGTTGGGCTGAAAATCGATTAGGTACCCTTTGTTTAAATTGGTAAACGATGAGAAAACAAAGGTAATGCTGCCCAAATTCTAGCTAAACCTCATGAGGAGAGGTTGGATGAGTGCTAGGATTTAGTTTGGGGCATGGATAATTGGGGTTTGTAATGGGGATGCATCTTCCCCTAGGCTTGGACTTGAAAAATGTGGGAATTGGAATTCCCTGGCAGCGCGCTTAAGCGCCCAGGAGCGCGCCCAAGCGCCTTGCTGCCCCTGCGAGTGCCAATGCATTCTGCCTCCTCGCGCTGGAGCGCCCAAGTGGAGGCTTAAGCGCCCAGGATTGCGCGCTGGAGCGCCCTGGCATGCGCTTAAGCGCCCTTTGCTGCAGAAAGTTGGGTGGCTTACTGCCCCCTCGTGTTTTAGCGCCCAGAGTGGGGCTTAAGCGCCCAGGGTTGCGCGCCTGAGCGCCCTGTTGCGCGCTTAAGCGCCCATCCACACTGGAATGTCTGATGCTTACTGCCTCCGTGCGCTTAAGCGCCCAGATGGAGGCTTTAGCGCCCGATAGTGCGCGCTTGAGCGCGCGGGGCCTGTGACCAACACTCTCTTGTGTTGCTTCAATTTGTCCTAACTTGGGCTACAGTGCTCCGATTTGAGCGCGGTTTGAAGCCACGCATAGCTAATAAAGAAACCTACAATATAGTAGAAGTTGTGAACATGATGTTAAGCTTAAATTATCTGTTTCCGCAAGGTAATATGGTTATGATCACGAAAATGGGTATTATAAGTTCGGTACGTTTTAAAATGAAAAATTTATCCGGATTTTAATTGAACCCATGTGATTGTAACTGCGCTTAATATCATAATGCGATGTTAACAAACCGGTTCTAGAACGGGGTGTTACACAAACGGATGTTAATGGTGTTGTCAAAGTCAAAGTCTGAGGCACTCTGAAGCCAAAGTCGTCTTTGTGGATTGTGAGTATTTGTCAAAGGAAAGAGATGCTCTAAGGTTGCTCATGGGATATAATCTTTAAAAGGGTGGAAAACCAACAGAACAGTACTATAAATCTCTACCACTAGTCATTGTCATAGATGACATAAGGTGAGCTGGAATATGAGCAAATGGTTCACCATTGTAAACCAAATTATGTTCATGAGGAAATCCAAGATGAATGGGCTCCAATTGCTTTGAATTATACACATCAGGAACAACTTCAGAACCCAAAGTAGTGGTTTATAGCCACAGAGGAGCATACCTCAGTACCTTGAGCCTAATACTTGGATGGGAAATGGGAAGTGAACCAGTTTACCTTTGGACACTTCCTATGTTCCATTGCAATGGTTGGACCTTCACATGGGGAGTTGCTGCAAGAGGTGGTACCAATGTTTTCCTTAGGAACACTGCAACATGTGACATATACGGGAACATAGCCTTCCATAATGTGACACACATGTGTTGCACACTGATAAGTCCATGAAATGTGAGTTAAAACATATGGTTATTGATATGAAAATGCTAGAAAAAAGAATACTTTGTGTATAATTCATACCTCAATTACATTGAGCTGAAATGTTATGGATTTAAATTCTAATGGGCCTCAATTTGTTTCAGGCCCACACATTAGGACTTCCCAAAGCAAAGAAGAAAATGAAGTGGGCTGAATTTTACAATGCAAGTCAGAAGAGCCCAGTTGAAGAAAGAAAAGAAAAGAAAAGAATTGGAAGAAGGGAAGTCAAAGCAGCGTGAGACACAATTGGAAAAGCATTCTGTAACCATCGAACCTTAACCCTCATCTTGCGAACCAACCCATTTCCAACCACAATCTGAAACCTTCCATCTTAATTCTTCTTTACAAATCAAACCACCAAGCCACACCGGTCTCTAATTTCGGTTTAACCATCGAGCCTTAGCCCCTCATCCATTGTCCCTTGAGTTGAGTGTTCAACCCAAACTGACCCTAACCGATTAGTGACATGGAGGTTGTTACGCGATTACAGGTTGTTGCAAGGAGTGGGTGTGGAAAGAGAAGATGCTTGCGCAAAGGATGATCGAAGTGTGAGAGTGAGCACACGTGGATGTTGATACAAGGGTCACGAGGCTTTCACATGCAAAAGAAGCGGATATAAAAGAAGCAAGAGCGTCACTGTGGGGAGCTTCTTCTTCCTCTTTTTCACTTATTGAGAATTTTTCTCGAGAAGTCAGATTTTTATTTTTATTTTATTTTTTTGGGTACTGTAGCAGAGCTATTCCTTTGGTTTTAGCTTCTGCATCGTTGATTTTCATTTTTTTAGTTGTAATTTCTTTTTGTTCTTTTTGCTGTTTTGAGCTTCATTCTTATGGATAGGAGCTAAACCTTTAAAGGTTGGGTTTAGGTTACCCAAACCTCAGTGTTGACTAATTGTGGTTAGTGTTGCTTAATTTCAATTTTCAGTTGTTTAATGTCATGCTTGTTATTTAAACATTTTGCATTGAGGCCTAATGTTAAATGTTGTAATAAGAAGAAGTTATCGAGAGATGACTAATTCTGGAAATGCATTAAGCATATGGGCTTGAATGAGAGATCATTAAACGGCTGTCACTTAGAGATGAGGGCAACCACCATGTAACTTTGGACTTATGATTCAAGAGTTCTCACTTCATTTAGCACAGGGATGTGTGAATGAAAGATGTGGATAAAATGATTTTAAGGGATTAAGATCAACAAGAGTGATCCGTTAACTGGAAATTTGAATTAAGCAATCTGTAATTAGCATTCCTTTCAAAGATGTGGGAAGGTTAAACCGAAAGCCCAACCTATTTTTCTAAGGGGGCGCTTGGGAGAGGAATTTTTTTTTTTTTTTATCCGGGAATCATGATTTCCAGGATATGATGGGAATATGAGTTTTCTGAGAATGTTAACAAAAAGTTGTTTGGTAGACTAAAATATTCCTGGAAATACTGGGTTAATTTTCTTAATTCTATGTTTAGTTATATTAAATTTTTTTCTTGCCATAGAAATTCTAGAATACCACCCCCTGGATAGTATTCCTCGATGGTATTTTCAAAAAAAATTACACACAAAATAAAATCCTTGGAAAATTTTAAAAATCATGTACCAAACGTGGGTAAATATGATTATCACTTTCAGTTTTCCGGGAATTCTAAAAAATACCTTGTACCAAACGGCCCATAAATATTTTTACCAATTCATTTGTTTTTCTTTGATTTAGAATTTAATCTTCTTTCTGTTTTTACAATTTTTTTATAAAAAAAATTTTCGTCAAACCTTAAACAAAACATTTCTTAACTTGATTTCTTACTATTTTTCATCCTTTAGCTCAAGAAATTAATTCAAAAAAGTCTAAAAAAAAATTAGAAACGTGTTCAATGCTATTTTAGATTTTTTTTGCGTTTATGTTATTTTTATTATTACTTTCTTTTTAGAAATTTAGTTTAAGCAATTTCACTTTGTGCTTTTGAAATTTTTGCCAAAGATACTTGTGAAACGATAATTGGGGTCTCAAATAAGCTCTATATTGCTTGTGGCTACGTATACTTGCGCATATCTCTCATAATCTTTAGCAAAGCCAACACGCACCAAGGGAAAATTGTTACACTTCCAACATCATTCTTAGCAATATTGAGGGAACAGAGAGAGAAAACACAAGTCTAAAGATGTGATCATTTCAGAGGAGCAAACATAAGCAGTGTAGAAGTTGAATCTGTTCTGTATAGGCACCCAAGTGTGGTTGAAGCTGCAGTGGTTGCAATACCACATCCAATGGCGGACCCATTTGGGTGCCATTGTCTGCACTTGCAGATATAAAAAAATTGGGGAAATTTTTTTTCCACATAAGATGTGTGATTCAGGCCAAGTAAAAAAAATAAAAATAGGAAGATTGAAAGAAAAAAGGTAAAGAGTGAAGGAGAATCACACAGAATTTTTCACGATTTTTTGTGAACTTCGGATCAAATAGATATGTGGATTTTGATCTATTAACCCCTACAATTATACTATATTTTACAAATATTTTTTGTGGTGTTATTTATTTTTAATTATCATTATCGATTATTTCCTTAAAATTTTGGTTGATTCACCAAAGCTTTACTTTCGAAGTGGAAGCAAAAATTGGATCATGATCTTTAAAAAAAAAATTGGAGGCAGCGCCCCCGAACCCCGTCCTAAGTGTGTAGACATGAAAATGTTTTTCTGGGTCCGCCACTGGTCACATCCAAGGTGGGGTGAAAGTCCTTGTGCTTTGTGTCATTGAAAAAGAACAACTCATCAGGAAAAGCAATAGATGTTACTGAGTCAGATATAATTGCCTATTGCAAGAGTAACTTGTCACCTGATGTGCGTCTAGCATATGATGCTTTCTAACTTAAAAGAAGCAAGGAATTAATCATAAATGTGTGAAAATAGTCATTAAATGCAAGAATTATTGATTATTCCTTCTCAATCATGCTCTCACTCAAGTTATGTGTTTTAATAACAGGAAACGCCACAAAAGGGAGCAAAAATGGAGAAGTCCAGTTTCCCGCTGGAGCACGGCACTCTGAAGTCGGCGCACGATACGCGGGACCGGCGCACAGTGGGCGGTACCTAGCGCACCACGCGCCATTTTACGCGAGTCACCACTGCATCCTGGAGCACAATGCGCGGGAGGCGGCGCACGGTGCGCCATTTTGCAGTCCCTCTTCTGTTTTCCCAAGCACAGTACGCCAGGCTTGGCGCAAAGTGCGTGGACGATATATTTTTGACTCCAATCTGATGCGAATTACCCAAAAGGAGGCCCAATTGGAGAGCAAGTGAAATGAGGTTTTCCCAAAACCTAATAAAAGGATCAGAAACAGAGGAAGGAGACACTTTTTGACAACTAGGAAGAGAAAAACAACAAAGAAAGGGAGAATTCTTGGGAGCTTCTTGGAGATTCAAGGATTCATCAAGACGGAAGATCTTCATCTTCCTTTTCTCTTTTAGGTTCTGAATGTTAATTTCTTTTACTTTTACTTTGTCAGACATGAATATGTCTGGCTAGTTCTATTATTGTGGTAAGAGTCACAACCCTTGATGTGAACCCCTTGTAGTTTGATTAAATTTATATTCATCTATGTTAATTGAGCTATTTTACCTTGTTCTTCATCTTATAATTCTTATAAAATTGATCACTCTGTTAGGATTGTGAGGGTTAGGATTTTCAATAAGAATATTAGAACTCTAATTCCTAACAGGAGGTAAGATAACTGTTCATGTACGCACTAGGGATAGGCTACATGAACCGCGAACGTGAAAGATTCACTGATTCGAAGGCTTAACTTAAAAAGGGGTTTCTAAGGGATTAGGATCCTAATCGGGTTAATAAGGTTAAAGTCACTAAGGAATTAGGGTTTAACCAATTAAATAAAAGATAGTGAATCGTTTAATCAATTGCATAATTGAATGTAAACGTTAACTCAGGTTACAAGGTGGGGATCATAAAGGTGTTGGCGTCTCTTTACCGCAATATTTTCTCAAATATTTACTCAACCTTTATTCCGTTGTTCTTGAATTTCTTTAAGAACCTTTGAATCATTTACATTTCCTTGAATTGTTCTCATTATTTCACAAACCATAATTGTTCTCAAACCATTTTTATTCATCCAACAAGAGAGGAATAGTTATAATAAATTTGGTGTCTCAATCCTCGTGGAGACGATACTCTATTTACCCTTTTATTACTTGTTACGATCGGTACACTTGCCGATTACGCAACATCACCCTTTATGGTTCCTAAGATGTGAAGTTTATGGAGGAGCTGCCAAAGACTTCAACTGGTAAGCTTCAGAAGTTTGAATTAAGAGTCAAGGCAAAAGCATTCGTGGGTATCTGAGAATCTCCAATCCAAAAACAAGAAGTATCGTCTTTGAAGTTTGAAGTCTTTGTTTATTTCAAAATGAAAAAAAGAAAGAATAGTGTGTGTAAATAATGCGAAATTGGCAATTTGCTTATTTAATTAGTTTAAACTTTTAAGAACTCCAAAGGCAATAGTTTCAAGTTTGAACTTATTTTGTAGCAGAGTGCCAAAATATAAATAACTTTTCCAACTTTTCGTTTCCTCTTTTGTTTATCATTTTGTTTAATTTTTCTAACAATAGCATGTCATTGCATTGTAAATGACCATTTTTACAATTGTGTATGTTAGTGCTAAGAATGGTCCTCGAAAGATAAGAATAATTTCACAGAAATGAACAAATCAACATTGTTTTGTTTGAGGACCATTTTAGCGAAAGTCTATGCCCTATGTTTATCTGTATCCATGTGCACTTCGGATTATGACATGACCCCGATATGCCATTACTTTAGAAATCAAATTTTGTCCAGGAAATTTAAATTTAAAACAGAATAAAAAATAAATAAATAAAGGTGGAGATGACTTATCTATGAGCACAAGGCAAGAAGTCTATTCACAAGAAAAATGCAGAAAGAAAAAATGGCAAATTGACATAAACTATAAATTGAAACCAAGAAGCAATGCATTAAAGTAGAATTTAGAAAGAGGCCCCCATTTGATTTGCACAAACAACCTCTTGGCACTACATTAGAAAACCCATGGCTTTCTTTGATTCAACAGGTATGTTTTTTTATTATTTGTCTCACATCCATGATGGTAGTTCGTACTAGGCTTCGATTTTTAGGTTTTATTTTCTTCTTTAAAAAAATATAAATACAATAAAAAATCAATATCATGAATTCCTATAGTATTAGATTTCGGCAGCCTTTGGTTTATTAGAGTAGGATAGGTACCTTTCTTTTTCATAATGTTAAAGGGTTAATAAAAATAATAGGATGAAAATATATATGTAAGATTCTTAAAAATAAAAAAAATAAAAAAAATTTGGTAAACAAAAAAATTAATATGATCAATCAAAAATTAATTAGGATAGAATTTAGCAAAACATAAAAAATTACAAAAAGCAGAAAACATAAGAAAGTAACCAGTGTTGTTTTTTAATGTTTTAATTCTTATTTGTTTTCATGATTTATTTTTATTGTGTAATTTATATATTTGTGGTGTTGATATGATCAATTATTATTCATAAAAATTACAACAACAAAAAATACAAAGATTAAATTTTAAACTTTGTTTTAATTTACGCAATGATTTGCAATGTATGATCTTTCATCCTCAAATGTTGCATATATCATATGGGTTTTCATATAGCTATGCTATTCTAAACCTTGTGCAAATGTGGATTCTATTTTTTTAAAAAAGTAAAATATTTTCTCTTAAGATTTAAGAAATTAAAAATAAATATCCTAGCACTGATGTATGAAGTCGACGTATGGTTTTCCATCTTCAAGTACTGTAATCTTCGTAAGAATTTACATGTAACACTGTTACCTTAAATTCTGAGTTACGACGAATTCCTTTTCTAAATTAATAATCTTTTCTCAAAGTTATTTTCGAAAAAATAAAAAATAACTGACCCATGAATATTTTCTATAGAACAACGTAATTTTGAGTTTTTTATTGCATCAATGGATATGTTAGTCGGACTCTTCTCGTCGAGCACAAAAATAAATTTTCAAAAATTAGTTTCATTTTCTTTAATCAATTTAGTTTAATTTTTTGGGGTAAAATAAATATTTAAAATTTTATCAATAATTTACATAATTAATATAAGATAATTATTTTTTAAAATAGACATTGTAAAATGCTAATACCTTTCCTAGTGTGTTTTCATTTTTTAACAGCCATAATCATGTTTTGTTTTTTACTTTGGACAAGATACATGCTGCAGCGTCCATCTCCTACCTCTACTCATTTAATGATGCTACCAATAAGCGTTTCTTCAAATCTATACTATTTTCACTTATGAATGATTACGAAGGATATTGCAATAACTAATTAGTATATTTATAATTTTTCATATTTGATGCTTTCACTTTAAATAGGGGAAATCATAACCATATAAAGATGGAAATAAAAATAATCGTTAGATCAACATAATCGATTTATCGGTGAGATTATTTGGTAATAACATGATAGTAACACAACTTGGTTGTTACAATATCATTCCCCATGAATGTTTACTTATCAATCAGTGGCGAAGCCACGTGTTGTCTGGGGGTAGCCTTGGTCCGGGCTAAATTTTAACAAATTGTACTTATAATGTATAATTATATAATTAATTTAATTTGATCCGGTCTAAAATTATAATTCCGGGCTAAAATTTATAATTTGGCCCTATCAAAAAAATAAAATATATTTGTTGAGAGATTTGGGTAAGTTGTATTAAGTTATGTATTCTATTTTCACTTATATAAAAAAAGAGAATAACATCTGTCATTTTAAATGATATAAACTTATATCATTTTAGATCCTAACCGTTGATTTTCGTCCATCAACTGTTATAATTTATTGGATCAAAATTAATAATTAATTAATAATAAATTTGGCCCATTAAGTTTGACCCAATAGATTATAACCGTTAATGGACGAAAATCAACGGTTAGGATCTAAAATGATATAAGCTTATATCCTTTAAAAGAATATATGTTTTTCCCATAAAAAATTTAAATATCTTTAATAAAAATAAAAAATATTTAATAAAATTAAAAAATATTTAATAAGTTATAACTCTTTTTGATATTGTCTGTTCATGTATTTTGTATTTAATATAACTTAAATATATTATGATATGAATTAACTAAAATTAAAAAAAAAATACATATATAATTTTTTGACCGAGACTTCAATTGAAGCTTGGCTCCGCCACTGTTACCAATAAATAAATCAACATTTTTTTTAAACTAGTTTGAAAAAAACCATGGTTTGGATTGGAGTGAGCAAATTTTAATTACACGTGCTCATAATTAATGGTTTGGTAAAGGGTGCGTCATACCCTAGTTTAAATGAAAACTATTGGACAAACTGTATATGCACTGAAAATAAAAATATCCAACCTTTTTTAAAAATAAAATAAAAAAGTCAATGGAACTCGTAATATATTTACTGTAGCGTAGCATATTTATCCCCTATTCTTAATGACACGTAGGCCATAGCAAAATAAGTATTAATGTGAGAATGTGAAAAGATCCAATCCTGATCATTAAGCTTTGAATAAATAGTTAATATTAATGTTTTAAAATTGTATAAATCATAGTTATTAAAATCGGACCGACGCGATCGATCGAGTCGACCCGGTAACCGGTCATATAACCGGTCTGGTTGAAGCAACGGATCGACCAAGCATCAGAACCGGTGCGACCCGGTCGGTTTTCATGAAAACCGGTGACCCGGTCCGGTCCTAAAAATAAAATTCCAAAAAAAAATTTCAAAAAAAAAAATCATAATGGACATATTTGAATATTTTTTTCTTATTGACTTACATAAGTTATGTACCTACAACACTAATATTATCTCAATTGTGCATAATGCAGAAAATATGATTTGATTTATAGTTAGAAATGTCATTTTCTGAATTTAAAGTCCCATATCACAATCATTATATTTTTATTTGATTCTTTATTGGATAATAGTATGTGATTTTTTTTATATTAAAATATTTGAAATTTTTATTTTTTTTTTTAGATATTTGAGTATATTTATAGTTTTTTAATATAAATTATAAAATTGTATATAATTACCGGGTCATGCAGTTGAACCAGTGACCCACTGACCCAGTACATCGACTGGGTCAATGACCGGCCGATTTTAATAACGTTGGTATAAATATTTAAAAAGCTGATATATCATTAAGCATATAGATTAATTGTTAATAGAACTCCTAAGAGATTATTACAACTTAAGTAATAATCTCAAATTCAAATCGTAAATATATAATTATGTTAAAAATTTAATAATTTTTATTTTATTTTTGTGATTCTGCTCGACTCAATTAGGATAATCGATAAATCAGTAAAAAAAATTTAATTATATATATATATATATATATATATATAAAATATTTATTTCAATCTTAATTATTATATAAATTTTAAAAATTAAGATATATATATATATAAAATATTTATTTCAATCTTAATTATTATATAAATTTTAAAAATTAAGATTTATTCATATCTTCTTCTCTTGCCATAAAAATTCCCATCGTTGGATGCTACCTTTTTGACATATAAAGGTGTCAAAATTATTTGGGCAAATGTTCAAATAAAAACACATTACACCTTTTCGCAAATTCCCTGTGACAATTAATGACAAAAAGAAACAAAAGTTTTTCCAGAAAAAAACAAAGTTTAAATAAAAATTGTTTGTTTGTGGGGTGTGGCTAAAAGTTGTTAATCTTGACGTTACGGATGACGATTGAAAATCACTGTTCAGCGATTTAATGAAATCACTGCTTATGAAATATGAAATTTGTTGGTCAATTCGTTGACATATTTTGTGGTCATTTCAGCACATGTTTATTTTCATCTTATTATTTGATTCTTACTTTCCGTGTCCAACTTCCAACATCGTTCCAAGTATAAGCCATGCTATTACGTTGACATCACTGATTATATAACCTTAGTTTATTTATCACAATTTTTTTAATTATGAGTTTGGTGTTTGTCATTTTAAATGATATAAGTTATGTCATTTTAAGAGAGAGATAGACACAGAAAAATAAAAATCATGAGAGAGAAGGTGGGTGGTTTTTTCAATTTAAAATTTAAATAATTTTTTTTTCTGTGTCTGTCTCTTTCCTAAAAGGATAGAGTGTCATATCATTTAAAATGACAAACATTTTTCTCTTTAATTATATACAATAATATATTATTATTTATGCAAAAATATTTACATAGGAGAAGTATGAATTTAGCTCGTAAGCATATTTTGTAACAGTTAGCATTTCGCTTATATATATTTTGTAAACAATTATAACAACTTTTACAATGGATAAGAATTTAATTTCAGTTAACTAAGTGTATTAATATATAATATATGTTTGTCTATAAATATTTATTACAAAGTACCTATTCAATCATGTATTATTAATAATTATATTATAGAATAATTGACATTCGGTATTTCAATGGGTAATTTACATAGTACTATTGTATACTTTACATAGTATTACGTAAGCTTCTAACTATTTCTTATAAACTTGAAAACAAATCCTTTCAATATTGAATTGAGATTGTTCTCAGAAAAAAATTACGAGCATTTTTTTTAATTAATTTTAATGACTTTGCAGCAGCGATTAATTTCTTTTTTTTAAAAAAGGACTGAACCTTGTTGTGTGCGAGAAGATTTTTTTAATAAAAAAAAAAGATAATCCTGTTGTTGTAAACTATAAAGCAATTTTTTTAAAAAAAATATATTATATTTCAAGTTTTTCACACTACGAGATGATTAAATTACATAACAAAATTCCATTTTTTTAAAAAAATTTACACTATCTTTTTTTTTTGGAAGATTAATATGTGTTATATTTTATATATATCTCTCTTTGACTGTGAATATGAGCGGTTAATTTTGAATCCTTGACTTTATAATTTTCGGAAAAGGAGTGAATTTTTTTTTACTAAGAGTTAATTTCAAGAGTGTTCAAAATTTTATTTTACCTTTTAAATAGATAATACTATAACAGAATATTTAAGATTAGGTGCAGGTGACACTCAGAGTTATCGAAAAAGAAAAAATAAAATGGGAAGTTTCTTCATAATTATTCATCATTGCCAAAATAATTATTTTACATTAAATTAACTTAAAGTATATATGTTTTTATTTAAAAAAGTGTAAGTTTTAAAATAAAAAATAAAAATATAATTTAAGCTATCTAATAAGAAAGTCGTAACAAATAAAAATAAAAATTATTGCGTTACAACTTCCCGAGCAGCCGTTTTCGCGCAATCTAAGTTCGTAATAGGTACGTGGAGAGGACATACATTGACTAATTTGGGGTCTGCGAATTTGATTTTTATTTTTTAATTCATTTGACGGTTTACATGAGGTCATATTGACTACGTTGGGACAGGGAGTTGCGAATTTGAAATTTATTCTTTTAATTCATTTTTAGGATTATATATATATATATATATATATATATATATATATATGTGTGTGGGTTTTATAAGGGGGCGTTTGGTTGAGGATAAATTTTTTGAATATTAGTGTAATGTAATTACTAGAAAAATAGTTAAAAAATCAGTTTGGTAGAAAAATGTAAAAAAAGTTGTTTGGTTAGACAAAATATTACTGGATAAATTGATTAAAATTTTGTAAATCTATGTTTGGTTGAGTGTAAAATATTGATAGAAAAGTGGTATAAAATGACAAAAGTATCCCTTTTTAAATTTTGAAAATTGATAGAGCAGCAAAGGAGTGTAAAATATCAATAGCTTATATAACTATAAAATAACAAAAGTGGTAAAGGAGAGTAATGGCAGTCTCCTATGTCAGGAAAAACAAGAACTAGTACGAATAGTTCTCGTTCTTCCAATTGAAGAGAGTATTTTTGTCTCATCATTCATCTTGTATTTTGCAGTTTGCCTGTTATTGTCAAATACCATGTTATAAGTGGGTATGTTGAACAATGTTTTTCATCCATTTTTCCACACAATTACGAAATGCTGGGGAACCAAGTTAGCTAGGAAAATTTTATAATTTTTTTTACCAAACATGGACAACACAAAAACCCAATCTCATATGCCTAGGTATCCTCACAAAAAGCTCCAACCAAACACTAGCTAAGAGTTATGTTGTAGGAAAAGTGATTGTGTAATGTTATAGAGATTCGTTTTGCGTGCCGTAGTTTTTTTTTTTTTTGCTTCAAAAGTGTGGCCCAACAAAATATTGTGTGTGTAAGAAATTTTCTTGTGTCATGTTAAATGATAAATGTAAATCCCTATATATATATATATGAAAAAAAATTATTATTATTTTGTTGCAAAAAATTATTTACTGTCGCACTTACTATAAATGAATAAGTCCTATTTAATTTCGTTAATTTTTTCTCAGTACGATGAAATTTATTTATTTTTATATGATGGTAGAAAAAAAAAATTCTCCAATAAAAACAGAAATATTATATATATATATATATATAGGAACAAGATCCTTTGACATCGGTGTTAAATTTTGAAATTTGACTCCAAATCATATCCGTTGATTTTCGTCAATCAACAGTTATCATTTATCGGGAATTAATATTATTTAATAAATTTGATTTTCAATAAATGATAACAATTGATTGGTGAAAATAAAATATATATAAGGAAGAGTTATATTTACAAACTTTTACTAACTACACAATATATCCCCGAAAGTACACTAGGTTACACTATATATTTCTGGAAGTACATAATGTAATTTGTAAAAATTTATAAACAGATATTTCCTCATATATATATTCTTTTTAAAGAAGGGAAAAGAATGTGTCATTTTAAATGACTAAAATGACATATCTTACATCCTTTCACTCTTCCAAAGAGGTAGGATCCACATCTTTTAAAAAAATTCATCCACACTCTCTTCACTTATTTATCTCTTTCTCTCACTTAAAATAATACAATTTTGTGTTCTTTAAAACGATACACACTTTTTTCCTTTAATGAAAGTGTTTCTTCATTTAATTTGAATGTTTTTTTTTTGGCGTATGTCTTCTTGATTTTGGCAAGACACTTCCAATAGATTTTTTTTTTGGTACAGACTTCCAATAGATTTTAAACTCTGGTGCAAGAAGTGTTCACCCTGTTTTTTAACATACATTGTAATCAATCTATTTTAAAATTATTATTATGCGAGGTTTTGTATAAATATTAAAAAAATTATTTAATACTCTTAATTTCAAAAATATATACCTATACATGATTAAATTATTCTTTTACTTCATAAGAAATGTTAACAATATGCATTTTAATACACTAGCTTTTGTTTACCCAAAAAAACACACACTAGCTTTTTATTATTGAATTTCAAATAAGTTTTAATAAATCATATGGATACACTTTCTGTTTGGCTGGACTTACATGAAATTTAACTACTAATAGTTGTATGTTGAAAAGAATATTTCAAAGAGTATGCTATTAGTATTCAGTCTGTCAATTTTCTCCAACAATTTGAAGCCTTATCATATTCACTTTAGGCTCCTTTGATTTTTAATAATAAGAAAAATATTTCTGTAGTTATTGTAGATAAGTTATCTGTATTTATTTTCAAAACGACCTCGTTTGGAGATTGAAAGATTAAAAAATTATAATTATAAATACTATAATAACCCTGAAATATATTAAAATTACAAAAATACCATGATTTCTGCCTGAAAACAACGTTATATTGGACTTACTACAGATAACTTATCTGCAATTAGTGCATAGAAAGCGAACCCTTTAATAATTTATCCAAATGCTTCAACTAACTAATAAGCATGAGTTTATTCTGTTATAAAACAACAAACAATTGTATCATCACCAAAATATTTTGGAGCATATATAAGGTCCAACAAAATGGATAGAATAATCAATATATAAACAAATAATTAATGGGCTAGTCTACTACCATGTTATAAGATAGAGCATATTTTATGCTAAGACACAAAATGATGGGATTCACGACTTAAAAAAAGAAAAAATAGTACAATTATTAAAGTATCTATGACATAAGATAATAGTCTCTTACAATACGAGATTATTATTTTTGATAATTAATATACTAAAAAGCCATATTTGAAAAATAAAAATAGAATAATCAATATATATACTTTTTGTTGTTGTTGAATATATACAAGACTATCTCAACTGTAATATTTAGAGTATATAACCAAAGGAAAATTTATTTCATTCAATTTTATAACCCTTTTGATGTCTAAATTGTAGGTTGATGCAGTATTATTTGTCTTTACAAAAATACACAACTTTTGCATATTTTAATTACAAGTTTTCATAACCAATGTGATGATGATAAAGGTTGCGTCTAGACCAGCGTTCATAACCAATTTAAATGAAAATTATTGCACAAATGAAAAATTGGGTGTCATTTTAAATAACACATCTTATATTATTTCATTCTTATAAAAAGGTGTGAGTCCCACATTTTAATTTGTCTTTATTTTTTTTAGTGGGTTCTTTTTTTGTGAGAGTGAAATAATATGAACAGTGACCATACAATCACATTTTTGGCATTTTTTAACTAATCTGTCATGCGAATAATATTTTTTATCAAACTGTCATGCGTTGAAATTTACTATGACTGATAGCGAGTTTGGTAGCCAATAATTTCCTGACACGTGGCACACTTTCGCAAGAAAAATTGACTGAACTAAGTTTGCTACCAAGGGTAGGAAATTTGGTGCGCTATGTGGCACAAAGGGGTGCTAAACGAGCCAGGGGCCTTTGGCTCGACTCGTGAAGGCCTGAGCTTACATGTCTAAAATTGATTGTTGGACCCAGGCTTGGACTTGTATAAAAGTTCGTTTAATAAAAAGGCGTCAGGCTCCAATTCAAAAGCTCGACCTTAGAGCCTCTCAGGCTTGCCTAATATATTATTTTTTTTATTTATTTTTTTATTTTTTATACTACTTGTGATAGCCCTCTCTCTCTTCTCAATTCATTTCATCCCATTTTATTAATTAAACAGACTTTTTAAATGATTTTATTTTATATTATGCTATTTGGATATACATTAAATTTATGAATATTTATGGAATTACTAGTGTTGTTCATTGTATATTTTGTTTGGATAAATTTTTGTTGTCTTATTTTTTTTAAACAGACTAACAGGCTAAACAAGGCTTTTATTTTTTTTGTAAATGAGTCAGGCCACAGGCTGATATTATATTCGTAACAAGTAACAGGCTAAGGCCAGTCTGACACATTTGAACACAGGCTCGGCCCGTTAAGACCAAAGCTCGGCTCGGCTCGTTAACACCTCTAGGCACAATCACATTGTCCGATCAGAATTAATGTACGAATCATAATAAAAAAGAAAACCAAGAAAAAGAATTATTTAATTAATGTATCAATCAATAATTATAATTAATATACCAATCACAATTAATTTTGATTCGTATATTAATTGCGATCGGTGATTGACATATTAATTATAATTGGTGATTGATACATTAATTGAATTGTCATTTTCCTTCATTTTCTTTTTTTGATTGTGATTGGTATATTAATTCTGATCGGGCAACGAAATTGTGTCACAAAGTTCGCTATCCCTGATAACGAGCTTAACACAGTCAGCTTTTCCTGTGAAAGTGTGCTACATATCACGAAATCATTAGCTGCCAAGTTCGATACCTGTCGTAGCGAACTTGGACACGTGTCATCTTTTCCTGTGAAATTGTGCCACGTGTCAAAAATCATTAACTACCAAATTTGCTACTAGTAATAGCGAATTTCATTGTGTGACACTCTAGTAAATTTTAATGTTTGCGTAAGAGTTTAACATATAAATGCAAAAAACATAACACATTGATCACTGTTACAAAATGATATAAGGAGTGTCATTTAAGATGACATATTTTTTTCCTATACATAAATTACATATAAAGATAAAGGAAAAAGATATTGTAACAACCAAGTTGTGTTACTACAATGTTACTACCAATCAAACTCACCGTTAGATTGCTTATGTTGATCCAACGGTTATATTTCTTTTTATCTTTATGTGGTTATGATTCACCGTATTTAAAGTGAAAGCATTAAATATGAGAAATCATAACCATACAAAGGTGAAAATAAATATAAAATATTAAATTTAGAAAATCATTATCATACAAAGATGGAAATAAATATAACTGTTTGATCAACATAAATGATCTAACGGTGAGATTGATTGGTAGTAACATAATAGTAACATAACTTGGTTGTTACAATATCTTTTCCCAAAATAAAAATAGTTAACATTTTTTTTAAGAGATAAATGAGTATCATGCAACAGGAAATTAATTCATTATCTTATATGACCTGTTGACCCAACCATCTATTTAAAATAAAAATAAAAGTAAATACAATCTTTTTATGCATCAGCGAAAAACTATGTTTGTCTCTGGGGTTTAGTATTTGTCATTTAAAAGAATGGTCTTTTTAGATGAATGTAGTGTATTTTTTTAATTTTTAAATTATAAATTTTTTTCTCCACTCTCTTTTTCACATAATTTATTCCTTTATCTCTTTTAAAATAATATAAGTGTGTGTCCTTTAAAAAGATACACATTTTTTCTTGTGTGTCTCTCGTGACTATAGAAAACATAATTTTTTTTAAAGGGCAAATTTTTTGTATTTACTGCAAAAAAAAATCAAATCTCTTGCTTTATACTGAAATTTTTATTTCTGTCTCATTTTATTTTTTCTTTCTCATAAAAGTATGATTTATTTCTCTCAAATTTGATGTCTGATGCATAGAGATGATTTGACAATAAATGCAGGAATTATTTTCCCGTTATTAAAACAAAAGTAAACTGAACACGTGATGTGTAATTGTGTACAGTGGTTTGAGAAGACATAATCAATGATGTCACTGGGCATGTTCAACCAAAAAGTGATATTATATTCACTGTACGTTTCCTAAAAGGAAGAGAAAACCAACTGAACTAGCTGAGTTGGCATTGTTGATTGGTAATGGCCACCTTTTTCGACGCATTCCTGTGTTAACAAGTATCATCAACATGACATGTGCAGCTACGTTTCTTGCAAACTTCAGATCCCCGCCCATTCTATCACAGTAAAAAAAAAAAAAAAAAAAAAAAAAAAAAATTTGTGTCTTACCAAATTTTATAATATCCGCTTTAATCTTAGCAAATAAAAAAGTTAGTTGTGTTTCTAAAAATTTCAAAATGAACCAATTTAGTTAAAATTGTGGTTCCTCATAAATTCAAAAAAAACTCACATTAATCTCTAAAAAGATTAAAATAAATCTATTTTAAATTTCTTAGAGATCACGAATAATTTTTTTATTTAACAACTGAATAAAAATTTACTGAGTATTTAAAAAAAAAAAAACAATATACCCTACGTACCTTCTTACTCCTCTCTCTCTATATATATGCTAACATCTTTTATTCTTTCACATTCAACCAAAGTTGACAAGTGATATTCAATACATTTTTTTTTTAATTTTTCTCTAGAGATTTGTTGTTGTTTATGGGGGAATAGTTACTGGGTTCAATCGAGTTTTAGGTGGGGTTGCATAAAGATTAAAACTTTATTTTTAGTAGCATGGAGGGTGGGGGTAGTTTTAGGATTGATAGTTCATCATTTTGGAGGAATAGTGATGCTGAGGAGATCTTCTCTAACTCTTTCCACCGAGAGGATGATGAAGAAGCTCTCAAATGGGCTGCCATTCAGAAACTTCCTACTGTTGCGCGCATGAGGAAAGGTTTGTTTACTTCACCTGAAGGGGAAACCACAGAGATCAATATACAGGAACTTGGGTTGCAAGAAAGGAGAGCTTTGCTTGAAAGACTTGTGAGAATTGCTGAAGAGGACAATGAGAAGTTTTTGCTGAAGCTGAGGGATCGAATTAATAGGTGAGAATCACACTCTCATTTCTTCTTCTTCTTGGCTTTAATTGAGTTTCCTTTGGAATGCACTGATGGCTTCTCCTCTTCTTATTCCTTGGGTGATATCAGAGTTGGAATTGATCTTCCTACAATAGAGGTTCGATTTGAGCACTTGAACATCGAAGCAGAAGCTCATGTTGGAAGCAGAGCTTTGCCTACCTTCACCAACTTCATGGTTAATATAGTGGATGTAAGTGGTACCAACTATCATAAATAGTAGAACTTGCTATATGATCTTATTGAAGGAGATTCTATCTTACCAATTTTGTTTCGTTTTTTATTTTTTTAATGCTAAAGGGCCTGTTGCACTCCCTTCATATACTTCAAAGTAGAAAACAACATATAAATATTCTCGAGGATGTTAGTGGAATAATAAAGCCTGCCAGGTACTAATTCAATTACTGTTCTATTTATTGATAATTAGTTAGGACCTTAAGAACCACTATAACATGTTTCCATTCGCTCCTCTCCAGAATGACATTGCTTTTGGGTCCTCCAAGTTCTGGAAAAACCACACTCCTATTGGCCTTGGCTGGAAAACTTGATTCAAAATTGAAGGTTAGGACATTAAAGAGAGAAGATATTTCTTTATTTTTTATCCATGCTTTTATGTTTTAGCTCTACTTTTGAATCTTGAATATCTAGCTAATATAGACTGGCATCTTGATCAGTTCTCTGGAAAGGTGACTTATAACGGTCATGAGATGAATGAGTTTGTACCCCAAAGAACTGCTGCTTATGTCAATCAAAATGATCTTCATATTGGAGAAATGACGGTCAGAGAAACCTTGGCCTTTTCAGCAAGAGTCCAAGGAGTTGGGCCTCGTTATGGTTAGTCAACAGGAATGCATTTTGCTTATGTTTATTAAATTCAATTTTGAAAAACAGGCTGAAATTTTAGATGAAAATCAAGTTTTGACTATGTGTAATATACTTTTGGCATTCTGCAGACTTGCTAGCAGAATTGTCAAGAAGAGAAAAAGAGGCAAATATCAAGCCTGATCCAGATGTTGATGTCTACATGAAGGTAACATAGAAGCCATTATTTTTCGGCGACATGTTTCTACCTGCATCCCTTAGCCTTCCTTTTATATTGTTGAATAGCTGGTAGCTTTTCAAACCAATGAGAGAAGAATGTGACAGCTTAATAATTGTATTATCATAATTGTAAAAGCAAATAAGAACTGACTTTTAATCTCGGTTACATCAATTAGTTATCTAGAAATTGAGAACATCATCTATTTCTTTTACATACAAACAGAAATGACTGATAATTAATTTGCTGTCCTTTTAACTCATAATGCTCAGGCGGTAGCAACTGAAGGCCAGAAGGCAAATTTGATAACAGATTATGTCCTAAGGGTAAAATTTATACTTTCAAAACCATCTTTGATCATCATGAAATAACTATAATATTTTGCTCTAAAGTCTCTTGTTTTTGTGCTATATATTTGCAGGTTTTGGGACTAGAGGTCTGCGCTGATACTGTTGTAGGAAATGCAATGTTAAGAGGTATCTCTGGTGGACAAAGGAAACGCGTTACAACAGGTAAAACAAACCTAATTTCAATGTATAAGTGTATCATGTTTAATCACCTTAGTAAATTGATTGTATGAGAATCTTTAATAATTATAAATTTATAAATACAGGTGAAATGCTAGTTGGACCAGCTAAAGCTCTTTTCATGGATGAGATATCTACTGGTTTGGATAGCTCAACAACTTTTCAAATTGTGAATTCACTAAAGCAATATGTCCACATTCTCAAAGGAACCGCAGTTATCTCACTCCTGCAGCCACCACCAGAGACTTACAATCTTTTTGATGACATTATTCTACTCTCTGATAGTCACGTTGTGTACCAAGGTCCCCGTGAGCATGTGCTTGAATTTTTTGCTTCAATGGGTTTTAAATGTCCTAATAGGAAAGGTGTGGCAGACTTTTTGCAAGAAGTAAGTGTCATTATGTCTTCTCTCAATGATATAATCAAGTCACATTGTTTTAAAAGAGGGTTTAATATGCAATACACCAACTTCATTTTGACTGTGAAAATTATTATGTTATAGGTGACATCAAGGAAAGATCAAGAGCAGTACTGGATACACAAAGATCAACCTTATAGATTTGTCACAGCCAGAGAGTTTTCTGAAGCCCTTCAGACATTCCATGTTGGAAGAAACCTTGAGGAGGAACTTGCCACTGAATTTGACAAGTCTAAAAGCCACCCAGCTGCTTTGACCACCAAAAAGTATGGAGTGGGAAAATGGGAATTGTTAAAAGCTTGCTTATCAAGAGAATATTTACTTATGAAGCGCAATTCATTTGTCTACATCTTCAAGTTTTGCCAAGTATGTCTGCGAAATGGAATTTATTTATTTGATTGTCTTATCATCTATTGTTGTGCGTTCATTATTCAAGTCCATTACTGACCGCTTCCCCCTCCCTCTAGCTTGCGGTATTGGCAATTATTGCCATGACTATTTTCCTCCGAACTGAGATGCACAGAGATTCTGTGACTCACGGAGGTATATATGCGGGTGCATTGTTCTATGCCGTTGTTGTGATTATGTTCAATGGGATGGCTGAGCTCTCCATGGTGGTTTCAAGGCTTCCTGTGTTCTACAAGCAAAGGGAAAATCTCTTCTTTCCTCCATGGGCATTTGGTCTTCCTGCATGGATCCTAAAAATCCCCATGACCATTGTGGAAGTGGGGGTTTGGGTATTCCTTACCTACTATGTCATTGGTTTTGATCCATATGTTGGAAGGTAAAAGAGCTATATTTTTACACATACTCAGCTTACTTGTGAATTAATCTATTCTCCCTTGTCTCATTTTCTTTTTGAACATTACTAATTAAATACTGACATGTATTTACGTGTCTACCTAATGCAGATTTTTTCGGCAATACCTTCTTCTAGTACTAGTAAACCAGATGGCTTCTTCATTATTCCGATTCATTGCAGCAGTTGGGAGGGAAATGACAGTGGCTTTAACATTTGGGTCTTTTGCATTGGCCATCCTTTTTGCTATGAGTGGTTTTGTCCTATCAAAAGGTATCATGGATACAAAAAAAACAATCGTAGTCTTTCTGCCACTGTGTTCCTTGACTAACAGTGTTCTTTTGTTTTCTTTTCTTCTCTTTATGCCCACAGACAATATAAAAAAATGGTGGCTATGGGGCTTCTGGATATCACCTATGATGTATGCACAGAATGCCATGGTAAATAATGAGTTCCTTGGGAAGAAATGGACACAAGTAAGTTTTTAATTAGTCTATATGATCCTTATTATGGCCTCCTAATCATATAAATAATCTGATTTCTGGATATATTTTCTTATGAAAGGTTCTTCCTAACTCAACGGAACCACTAGGAGTTGAAGTTTTGAAATCCCGTGGGTTCTTCACTCAGTCATACTGGTACTGGATAGGTGTTGGAGCTATGATTGGATATACATTACTTTTCAACTTTGGCTACATCCTTGCTCTCACTCACTTGAATCGTGAGTGTCTTTACCTTAAATGTTTAATAAACCAGCTAAGGTAAGCCTATGTACTAATATCACAAAATCGATTATGCAGCACTCGGGAAGCATCAAGCTGTTATATCAGAGGAACCTCAAAACAATGAGCAGAATGGTAGTAGTAAAAAAGGAACTAACATTTTGAAGCACAAAAATAGAGGTACTTCATCTCATAACAACTGAAAATGTAGTAATGTCTAGATGAGTAATAGTTGATTTTCATTTCACATAACACATTATGAGTAACATTGGCTCCACTTCACAGTGACAAATGGCGAAAGTATAAGTGGAAGCACCTCTTCTCGCACTTCATCCACCAGGCAAGAACCAGTTGCTGCAGAGGAAAATCATAACAGAAAAAGAGGAATGGTTCTTCCTTTTGAACCACAATCCATCAGCTTCGATGAAGTAACATATTCCGTCGACATGCCACAGGTAATGTAGAAACAACAAATTGAAAAGGCTTGTATTCAACTTTGAGAGCATTAGTGAAATAGAAATAATTGAATACTTGCACCAAACTTGCAGGAAATGAGGAACCGAGGTGTTCTTGAGGATAAATTGGTTCTTTTGAAGGGTGTCAGTGGATCTTTTAGGCCAGGTGTTCTTACTGCTCTAATGGGTGTCACTGGTGCTGGCAAAACAACTCTGATGGATGTGCTTGCTGGTAGAAAAACTGGGGGGTATATTGGGGGGAACATCACAATCTCTGGGTATCCAAAGAAGCAAGAAACATTTGCAAGGATTTCTGGGTACTGTGAGCAAAACGATATCCACTCTCCTCATGTTACTGTGTATGAATCCTTGCTCTATTCAGCATGGCTCCGATTATCCCCAGACATCAAGGCAGAAACCAGGAAGGTTGGTATCTGAATCACATGCCTTTTCTTGGTTTTCATGTTTACTGTTTTAAGTTTAACATAGGCTTGGGCCAACTGTAAGGTTGCTCTTTGTGATGAGAAGGTCACGGAATATTGAAAACAATATCTTTGCTAAAAAATAAGAGTAAGGCTCTGTATAATTTCCTTACACTTACCCTTGTAAGTCAGGAACTTTGTGCCTTGAGGTTTACCCTTTGCACTTTAGTTTAACATAGGTTGTTAACATGTTTGAACACTTGAGATTGCCGTGATATAGCCACTTTAGTTATACTGCATCCTTGTACTGTTAGAAAATTTCTTACTTGTACAAGTGTGGCTAATTGGAATATTCTAGCGCTTCCCTTCCCCGGGTGGAGCTGCTGCAACAAATCCATACAAATAAGTTTGCATGTAAATTAAATCATTAGCTGATCAGAGAATAAGTGCCAAACCAGTGTTATTTACCATTCATGGATGGAATTATTATGTCATAAAATAACACAGGAAACTAAACGATGAGTGTGACAAAAAAAAAAAATACCTTGCATGTTTTATCAATGTTACTAACTTTGGATCTGACTAATGGTTGCAGATGTTCATTGAGGAAGTCATGGAACTAGTGGAACTGAAACCACTAAGGCGTGCATTAGTTGGATTGCCTGGTGTTAATGGTCTGTCAACAGAGCAACGCAAAAGGTTGACTATTGCAGTTGAACTTGTGGCAAATCCTTCTATAATATTCATGGATGAGCCAACTTCAGGGCTAGATGCAAGAGCTGCTGCTATTGTTATGAGAACAATTAGGAACACAGTAGACACTGGAAGAACAGTTGTCTGCACCATCCATCAACCTAGCATTGACATATTTGAATCTTTTGATGAGGTGAAATGAGCAGAATCAAGAAATCTAGCAATTTTAGTTAGTTCTCTTCCATTACTGAGTTTCTAATCTTTTTTTTTCACAATGAAATGCAGTTATTGCTATTGAAGCAAGGAGGGCAAGAGATATATGTGGGGCCACTTGGATATCATTCTTCCCATTTAATTAGTTACTTTGAGGTAGGAAATAAAAATGCTATTAAAAATAGGGAATATCGAATTCATGTTTAGCATCAAATCGTTATCTAAGTGTAACAATTTCACTCATGGGCACACTTCTACCTTGAAGGGAATCGAAGGTGTCAGTAAGATTAAAGATGGCTATAATCCGGCAACATGGATGTTGGAAGTCACAACTTCAGCAAAAGAAATGGAATTGGGGCTTGATTTTGCGGAGGTGTACAAAAATTCAGAGTTATACAGGTAAATTTCAATAATATGAAGTCTAATCAAACTATAGAAATGGAAAATAATCTGCTAGAAAGCACTTACTGGCGAAAAGTACAAGAATTTTGTTGTATGTTATTCGTCGCGGTATAGAATGTTTGCTGATATAAACTGGTCTTTGGCATTTTGTTTCAGGAGGAACAAAGCACTTATTACTGAAGCGAGTACTCCAGCTCCTGGTTCAAAAGACCTTTATTTTCCTTCACAGTACTCAAGATCATTTTTGACCCAATGCATAGCTTGCTTATGGAAACAACATTGGTCTTACTGGCGCAATCCTCTATACACTGCCGTAAGATTTCTTTACTCAACCGCTGTAGCAGTTTTGCTTGGGAGCATGTTTTGGAACCTTGGCTCCAAATTGTAAGATCAAACTGGAAACTTGGAAATTTTGTGACTTCAAACTCTTGTGTTCTGTAACTTCTGTTTGATCTAACAGTGATTTTTCACATCAATTATTGCAGTGAAAAGCAACAAGATCTTTTTAATGCCATGGGCTCAATGTATGCTGCTGTTCTCCTTATTGGTATTAAGAATGCTAATGCAGTGCAGCCAACGGTTGCTGTTGAACGAACAGTCTTTTATAGGGAAAAAGCAGCAGGAATGTATTCAGCCTTGCCATATGCTTTTGCTCAGGTAACTAAGCAATTCCTTATTTGTAAAACTTATCTTTTATCTGAGTGATGTTATATCCTCCTCATCTTCTTTAACACTTAATAAAGAAAATATTTAATGAAAAAGTAGATGCATATAATGTCTTGGGAGCATAAAAAATATGTAATAGTAATACTCTCTTCATTTAGTAATTAGAAAGATTGATTATTTAATTTCCTTTGCATTCTTTCTTTCTTATCTTAATATATTGTCTTGCAGGTTCTAATTGAGATACCATATGTTCTTGTACAAGCTGTGGTATATGGCATTATAGTTTATGCAATGATTGGTTTTGAGTGGACTGTGGCTAAAGTTTTCTGGTACCTATTCTTCATGTATTTCACATTCCTATACTTCACCTACTATGGCATGATGGCAGTGGCAGTGACCCCAAACCAACACATTTCCACTATAGTTTCCTCTGCATTCTTTGCAGTATGGAATCTCTTCTCAGGATTCATAGTTCCACGACCGGTAAGTTTTGGCTTCCTTTCATGTTTAATGCACCGTAGATTCGTACTTTATAAGCATAGAAGTAGATATCTAATTATGTTTATTTATTTTCCCATTTTGGAATTGGCTAACAGAGAATCCCAGTATGGTGGAGGTGGTACAGTTGGGCAAATCCAGTGGCTTGGAGTTTATATGGATTGGTTGCTTCACAGTATGGAGACATAAAGCAAAGCATTGATACCAATGACGGAAGGGCAACAGTGCAAGACTTTGTGAGACGTTACTTAGGTTTTAAGCATGATTTTCTGGGAGTGGTTGCAGCAGTGATTGTTGCATTCCCAGTAGTTTTTGCAGTGGTCTTTGCCATATCAGTGAAGATGCTTAATTTCCAACGACGTTAAAGAACATCAACATCCACGACTCATTTGTCTCAAACTAGTTGAAGTGAGACTTTTCAATGAAGTTAAGAACAGCATTCAAATTTTTTGTATAGGATGTTTCCTTGAAGATTTTAAAAGAAAAGATCCATATAGCTTTCTGTAATCTTAATTGTTTGAAAGTCCCTGTTCATATGTTTTCTTAAGGAAATTTCAGGCTCTATACATTACTTTCTTCTTCCTACTTCATTTCCAGTCTAAGATTCCTATAATCCAACTAAGAAAACAAAACTCACAGAAGCATTAACGACTAAAACTAAATTAGTGGTTAATGAGCTTTTTCATCCCTTTTGTAGACAAATTATCAAGCAAGTTATGTGCCCAAGTCTTAGTTCCCTGTTTTGCTTGTGGTATTTAGAGATATATAATTAATTATTTTTTTCATGAAAATTTGGTGTCTACAATTTGATTTTTAAAGGACTAAAACCTTAGTAATATGAAAATATAGGGACTCATACCACAAAAATATTTAAGGAAGGAAAGCCCAAATGGAGGATAATTATAGGAACCAAAATCTATGTTAAACCTTAATTTAAATTTCATTGTAATCTTAAGCAATTTCAATAGATAAGGGAGGAAAGCCCAAACGGAGGATAATTAAGGCCCACTTTCGTCGATGATTCCATTGACAATTAAAACGCAGCGTTTAGATTTTGGCTGAAATCCATTTCAATAGTTCCCATTCTTATCAGTCAGTCACCGTGTTCGTTTTTTTTATTTTGAAGATAATTTTATTTTTTACTTTCATTAAAAATTCATTTTCCTCCCTCCGCCGTCTCACGCACGCCACTGCACATAGAAATAAGAGTAAATATCTTTTTTAGTTCTTAGCAAATTTCACGATACCCGTTTTAGTCCCTAACAAATAAAAAGTCAAAAAAGGATCCATTTTAGTACTTTTAGGGACTAATATGGATCTTTTTTGAATTTGTGATGGACAACGATTTCAACTAAATGGGTCCATTTTGAATTTTTTAGGGACCACGATGGACCTTTTTATTTTCTAGGGACTAAAACGGGCATCGTGAAATTTAATGAGGAGCAAAAAAGATATTTACTCTAAAAATAAAATAAAATAAAAATCTATTTTTCTTTTAATAAAGAAAAGTCAACTAAATTGGTGATGTTAATTAGTGCTTTCAGAAAACATAATCAACGAGAATAGATTACAAAAAGATGTCTAAATTTTTAGAAGACAGGAAAAAAGCCAATTTTATTTTTTACTAAAATATAAAGTCAACCAATCTGGTGAAGTGTGTGCTTTCAGAAGATGTAATTATTGATATAACCCATCTCATTTGTTTATCCCAAAACTGATATTATATTCACCACACTCTTTTCTCATTGGAAGAGATAAAAGTCAACTCAATTCTGTTGAGTGGCAACTGGTTTTGGACGTTGTAAGGATCACCAACATGACATGTGCAGCTACGTTGAAAATGACAGCCCCCAATGTATATTCCCCTATGTTGTCATATATATATACATATATGACAACATCTTTTGTTGTTTCCCATTCAGTCAAAGGTTTACGAACTGTGGGTCCTTCCAACCACAGAAAAAAAGAGCGAAAGAAATAAAGTAAGATCAAGTTGACAAGTGATTTACATTACTTTTTTCTCTCTCGAGATTTGTTGTTGTTTCTGGATTATAGTTACTAAAGATTAGAACTTTTTTATGGTGGCATGGAGGGTGGGGGTAGTTTCAGGATTGATAGTTCATCAATTTGGAGGAATAGTGACGCTGAGATCTTCTCTAACTCTTTCCATCAAGAGGATGATGAAGAAGCTCTCAAATGGGCTGCCACTCAGAAACTTCCTACGGTTAAACGTTTGAGGAAAGGTTTGCTGACTTCACCTGAAGGGAAAACCACAGAGATCGATATACAGAAACTTGGGTTGCAAGAAAGGAGAGATTTGCTTGAAAGACTTGTGAGAACTGCCGAAGAGGACAATGAGAAGTTTTTGCTTAAGCTCAGGGATCGAATTGATAGGTGAGAATCCCACTCTCGTTTTTTCCTCTTCATTTTAGTTGAACTGCCTTTGGATTGCATTGATGGCTTCTCCTTTTCTTCTTCTTATTCCTTGGATGATATCAGAGTTGGAATTGACATTCCTACAATAGAGGTTAGATTTGAGCACTTGAACATCGAAGCAGAAGCTCATGTTGGAAGCAGAGCTTTGCCTACCTTTGCTAACTTTATGGTTAATATAGTGGATGTAAGTGGGTACCAACTTTGATAAATTGTAGAACTTGCTATATGATCTAATTGAAGGAGATTCTAACTTACCAATTTGGTTTCTTTTCTTTTTCTTTTTAATTTTTTCAATGTTAAAGGGGCTGTTGAACTCTTTTCATGTACTTCCAAGTAGAAGAGAACGTATAAATATTCTCCAGGATGCTAGTGGAATGATAAAGCCTGCCAGGTACCAATGCAAAGACTGTTCTATTTTTTTGTTGTGTTCGGAAGACAAGACCTTAATTAGCTAGGACCTTGAAACCAATTTACCATGTTTCCATTTGTCTCTCTAGAATGACATTGCTTTTGGGCCCTCCAAGTTCTGGAAAAACCACACTTCTGTTGGCTTTGGCCGGTAAACTTGATTCAAAAGTAAAGGTTAGGACATTAAAGAGAAGGTTTTTTTTTTCATTTCATGTCTTAGCTCTATTATCAATCTTGAATCTATATCTAATATAGAATGGCTTCTTGATCAGTTCTCTGGAAAGGTGACTTATAATGGTTGTGGAATGAATGAGTTTGTACCCCAAAGAACTGCTGCTTATGTCAATCAAAATGATCTTCATATTGGAGAAATGACAGTCCGAGAAACCTTGGCATTTTCAGCAAGAGTCCAAGGAGTTGGCCCTCGTTATGGTTAGTCTATAGGAATGCTTTTTGCTTATATTCATTAAATTCAATATTGAAACACAGGCTGAAATTTTAGATGAAAATTAAGTTTTAATTATGTGTAATACTTTTGGCATTATGCAGACTTGCTAGCAGAATTGTCCAGAAGAGAAATAGAAGCAAATATCAAGCCTGATCCTGATATTGATGTCTACATGAAGGTAATATGGACTCAATGAATAGGTTAAGTAGGAAACTCAATTCACAATAAATAATTTTGACATCACATTTTACTCCAAAACTTTATGAGTCTATGTATCTTTTTCACTTACATGGTCCTTACTTTGTCTTTTTCTAACTAATGTGGGACTTTACCATTCATCACTATAATTTCCAACAATCTTCCCTTCAAGTGTGAGACCCAATATTAGTATCTTCCCCCTTAAATGAAAGAATCTTCTTATAATCGTAGGGTTACCAACCAAGAGTAGTTAAGTCTTGACTCGATAGTATAGGTGTCACAAGAACAAATACGAGCACCAACCATCATCTCCAAATACACCGCTCAACCTAACCAATTGGCTTCAATATCACTTATTAGGTCACAAAGGGGAATCCAAAATTCGAAAGACCTATAAACCGTTCACCTCTGACAAAAGTTGATGCATTTGTTAGGCCATAAGGGGAACCTAAAACAAGGAAGACCTCTGACTCGAATGCTCCTCTTCAAGCGAAAGGGGTCAAACCACTGGCTTTGATACCGTTTGATAGGTCATAAAATGGAGCCCAAAACAACAACCTCCCCCTCAATATGAGACCCATTATTAGTATGCTTTCTATGAGTTAATTCTTGTAGTATGATTTATGGTAATTGTATGACAATAGGAATGTTGTTGCATGAACCTTGTTTGATAAATTTATCCTAATCCTTGTGATTCTAGGAATAGACATAGGGCAATTATGCAATCTTTTAATTCTTGTGTTTAATGCTTGTTTTCTTGAGGAATAACTGGGGAACTAGGGTTAATTCAAGATTATAAAGAATTAGGGAGTCAAGGGATTGAATCCTAATTAATTTAGTGGAATTGATTGACAACCTCTTCAAGTACTTAGGAGAATATTTATCAAGAGCGATCAAGCTCTAATAACACTTGTTAAGTGATTCAAGAGAGCCCAAAATAGGGGAGACCTCCACCGTGACCTTTTAGTCACAAAGGAGCAGTTTTACCACTACTCTAAACTTGTCCAACTAGTATAGCCTTTCAACATAATAAAGCTTAACAATTGGCCTGTTATATTTCGGAGATTCTGTTCTTCTACTTATTGTTACTAATTTCAAATTTTCTCACCCAGAAGAATTTTGTTATCAAGAAAATGTGGGTGATAGATTAGTTGTAATAGCAAGCATGCAGTGACTTTAAACCACGATTAATATCAGTAATTAAGTTATCTTGAAATTGAGTGCATCATCAATTTATTTTCCACACAAGCAGAAATGACTGATAATTAAGTGGTTGTCTATTTTACTCATGATGCTCAGGCTGTAGCAACTGAAGGCAAAAAGGCAAATTTGATAACAGATTATGTCCTAAGGGTAAAATTTATAATTTCAAAACCATTTGTGATCATCATGAACTCATTAAAATATTTTGTTCTAAATGATCTTGTTTCTTTGGTACACATTTACAGATTTTGGGACTAGAAGTTTGTGCTGATACCATTATAGGAAATGCAATGATAAGAGGTATCTCTGGTGGACAAAGGAAACGCGTTACAACTGGTAAAAAAAAACTGATTTCAATCTTGCAGTGTATCATGTTTAATAACCTCAATAAATTAACTGTATGAGAATCTTTGTTAATTATATAAGCCTACAAATACAGGGGAGATGCTGGTTGGACCGGCTAAAGTTCTATTTATGGATGAAATATCCACTGGTTTGGATAGCTCAACAACTTTTCAAATTGTAAATTCACTCAAGCAATATGTCCACATTATGAAAGGAACCGCAGTTATCTCACTCCTGCAGCCGGCACCAGAGACATACAATCTTTTTGATGATATTATTCTACTCTCTGATAGTCACATTGTGTACCAGGGTCCCCGTGAACATGTGCTTGAATTTTTTGAATCAATGGGTTTTAAATGTCCCGAGAGGAAAGGTGTGGCAGACTTTTTGCAAGAAGTAAGTGTCTTGGCATCTTCTCTCAATGATTTAAAAGAGGGTTTAATGTGTAGTAACAACTTAGTTTTGACTGTCAAAATTATCATATTATAGGTGACATCAAGGAAAGATCAAGAGCAGTACTGGATACACAGAGAAGAGCCTTATAGATTTGTCACAGCCAAAGAGTTTTCTGAGGCACTTCTGACATTCCATGTTGGAAGAAACCTTGAGGAGGAACTTTCCACTGAATTTGACAAGTCTAAGAGCCACCCAGCTGCTTTGACAACCCAAAAGTATGGAGTGGGAAAATGGGAACTGTTAAAAGCTTGCTTATCAAGAGAATATTTACTTATGAAGCGCAATTCATTTGTCTACATCTTCAAGCTTTGCCAAGTAGGTTTGGGAATTAAAAAGCTTCTTTTTATTTTCTTATCATCTAATGCTATGTGTACATTAGTCCATTACTGATGGCTTCTCCTTTTAGCTTGCGGTAATGGCAATTATTGCCTTGACCATTTTCCTCCGGACCGAGATGCATAGAGATTCGGTGATACATGGAGGTATATATGTGGGTGCAATTTTCTTTGGTGTTAGTATGATTCTGTTCAATGGGATGGCTGAGCTTTCCATGGTGGTTTCAAGGCTTCCTGTTTTTTACAAGCAAAGGGAATTCCTCTTCTTTCCTCCATGGACATTTGCTCTTCCTGCATGGATCCTAAAAATCCCCTTGACTTTTGTGGAAGTGGGTGTTTGGGTATTCCTCACCTACTATGTCATTGGTTTTGATCCAGATGTTGAAAGGTAAAAGAACTATGTTTTTACCCATGCTCAACAAACTTGTAAATTGATCTTTTCTCCCTTGTCTCGTTTTCTATTTGATTCTATTAGATTAAATAATGATATGCATTTTTGTGTTTAGCTAATGCAGATTGTTTAGGCAATACCTTATTCTTGTACTACTAAGCCAGACGGCTTCTTCATTATTCAGACTTATTGCAGCAGTTGGGAGGGAATTAAAAGTGGCTTTAACACTAGGGTCGTTTGTATTGGCCATCCTTTTTGCTATGAGTGGTTTTGTGCTATCAAAAGGTGTCATGTTTACAAAAGAAAACAATCGCAGTCTTTATCCCATTTTGTTCTAGACTAATGATGCTCTTTTGTTTTCTTTATGCCCATAGACAATATGAAAAAATGGTGGCTCTGGGGCTTCTACATATCACCTATGATGCATTGCCTGAATGCCATCGTAAATAATGAGTTCCTGGGGAAGACATGGAGACATGTAAGTTTTTAACTAACTTATATATTTTTCATGTGTTGGGAATTTAAATGTGAGTAAAAAAGTCTCACGTTGGTTAGGAATGAATTAAGTGAGGACCCTATATAAGTGGAAGATCCAATTGTCACGAATTCAAGCATGAGTGATAAAATTTCACATTGGTTATTAATGGACTAAGTTAGTTCCATATAAGTAGAATAATCTATAAACTTAATGTCTTAATTTTTTCTTTTAGTTTTTTGTTGAAAAATGGTGTCACGCTCATTTTATAAGATGGATTTTTGCATAGTACATTGATTGAGGTCTTCCTGCTATAGACCCTTTAACCACTTATTAGTGGTATCAAAGCTTGGTTTGGCTGGACCAGCCATGTGTATTTTGATTGTGAGTGGCAAAGTCCATATTGGTCAGGAATCAACTGAGTACCATATGAGTAAAAGGAATCATTAACTCAATTCGGTTTTGAGTTGAGATGTGGTAATGGTAATCTAAGATCAAGCCTTCCCCACCATATAAATTATCTGATTTATGGGTATGTTTTCTTATGAAAGGTTCTACCTAACTCAACCGAACCGCTAGGAGTTGAAGTTTTGAAATCGCGCGGGTTCTTCATTGAGTCATACTGGTACTGGATAGGTGTTGGAGCTTTGATTGGATACACATTACTTTTCAACTTTGGCTACATCCTTGCTCTCACTCACTTGAAACGTGAGTATCTTCACCTTAAATGTTTAATAAACAAAGGTAAGCTTGTATACTAATATCACAAAATTGATTATGCAGCACTCGAGAGGCATCAGGCTGTTATATTAGAGGAACCTCAAAACAATGAGCAGAATGATAGTAGTAAAAAAGGAACTACCGTCTTGAAGCACATGAAATCTAGCTTTTCTCAGCTCTCAAGTAGAGGTACTTTATCTCATAACAACTGAAAATGTAGTAATTTCTAGATAAGTAGGAGTTTATTTTCAATTAACATAACACATTATGGGTGACATTGGAGCTACTTCACAGTAAGAAATGACAAAAGTACAAGTGGAAGCACCTCTTCTTGCACTTCATCCATTAGGCAAGAAGCAATTGCTGCAGAGGAAAATCATAATAGGAAAAGAGGAATGGTTCTTCCTTTTGAACCACATTCCATCACCTTTGATGAAGTAACATATTCCGTTGACATGCCACAGGTAATGTAGAAACAACAAATTGAAAAGGCTTGTATTTAACTTTCGGAGCATTGGTGAAATAAAAATTATTGAATACTTGCACTAAACTTGCAGGAAATGAGGAACCGAGGTATTCTTGAGGATAAGTTGGTTCTTTTGAAGAGTGTCAGTGGAGCTTTCAGGCCAGGTGTTCTTACTGCTCTAATGGGTATCACTGGTGCTGGCAAAACAACTCTGATGGATGTACTTGCTGGTAGAAAAACTGGTGGATATATTGGTGGGAACATCACAATCTCTGGGTATCCAAAGAAGCAAGAAACATTTGCAAGGATTTCTGGGTATTGTGAACAAAATGATATCCACTCTCCTAATGTTACTATGTATGAATCCTTGCTCTATTCAGCATGGCTCCGATTGTCTTCGGACATCAATGCTGAAACCAGGAAGGTTGGTATCTGAATCCAAGCCTTTTATTGGCTTTCATGTTTACTTTTTTTAGTTTAACATAGGCTGTTAGTTTAACATTTATGACTTGTTCGAATGTCCTAGCCCTTCCCTTTTTCTGGTTGAGCTGCTGCAACTAATCCATACATATATGTTTGCAAGTATATTTTCTCATTACCTGAGTGCATAAGTGCCAAACTAGTGTTATTTACCATAAATGGTTGGAATTATTATGTCATAAAATAACACTGGAAACAAAAAGATGAGTGTGACAGAAAAAACTAAAAAACAAAAAAACAAAAAAACCCTTGCATGTTTTATCAGTGTTACAAAGTTTAGAACTGACTAATGGTTACAGATGTTCATTGAGGAAGTCATGGAACTTGTGGAATTGAAACCACTAAGGAATGCTTTAGTTGGATTGCCTGGTGTTAATGGTCTCTCAACGGAGCAACGCAAAAGGTTGACCATAGCTGTTGAACTTGTGGCAAACCCTTCTATAATATTCATGGATGAGCCAACTTCTGGGCTAGATGCAAGAGCTGCTGCTATTGTTATGAGAACAGTTAGGAACACAGTAGACACTGGTAGAACAGTTGTCTGCACCATCCATCAACCTAGCATTGATATATTTGAATCTTTTGATGAGGTGAAAACTGGCAGAATCAAGAAATGTAGCAATTTTAGTTTGTTCTCTTCCATTACCAAATTTCTAATCTTTCTTGTCACAATGAAATGCAGCTATTGCTATTGAAGCAAGGAGGGCAAGAGATATATGTTGGGCCACTTGGACATCATTCTTCCAATTTAATTAGTTACTTTGAGGTAGAAAATAGAAATGCTATGAAAAATAGAGAATATTGAATTCATGTTTTGCTTCAAATCATTATCTTCGTGTAAAAATTTCACTCATGTGCATACTTCTATCCGGAAGGGAATCGAAGGTGTCAGTAAGATTAGAGATGGCTATAATCCGGCAACATGGATGTTGGAAGTCACAACTTCAGCTAAAGAAATGGAATTGGGGATTGATTTTGCTGAGGTGTACAAAAGTTCAGAGTTATACAGGTAAATTTCAATAATATGAAGTCTAATCAAATTATAGAACTTGAAAACAATATGCTAGAAAGCACTTAATGGCAAAAAGTACATCATTTATGTTGCAAGTTGTTAATCACAATATAGAATGTTTGCTGATATAAACTGGTCTTTGGCATTTTGTTTCAGGAGAAACAAAACACTTATTAAAGAGATGAGTACTCCAGCTCCCGGTTCAGAAGACATTCATTTTCTTTCACAGTACTCAAGATCCTTTTTGACCCAATGCATGGCTTGCTTGTGGAAACAACACTGGTCTTACTGGCGCAATCCTCTATACACTGCCATAAAACTTCTTTTCTCAACCGCTGTAGCATTTTTACTTGGGAGCATGTTTTGGAACCTTGGCTCCAAAATGTGAGATCAAACTTGAAGCTTGGAAATGTTATGGCTTCAAACTCTTGTGTTCTGTAACTTCTGTTTGATCTAACAGTGATTTTTCATATCAATTATTGCAGTGAAAAGCAACAAGATCTTTTTAATGCAATGGGCTCAATGTATGCTGCTGTTCTCTTTATTGGGATTAAGAATGCTGGTGCAGTGCAGCCAATAGTTGCTATTGAACGAACAGTCTTTTATAGGGAAAGAGCAGCTGGAATGTATTCAGCTCTGCCATATGCTTTTGCTCAGGCAAGCAATGCCTTATTTTTACCTAATTGTTGCTATATCATCCTAAATCATCCTCTTAATAAAGTGATTCCTTTTATGTACTTCATTATTATGTGTCAATGATTCTATTGTCTTGTAATCTTCATATATTGTCCTGCAGGTTCTAATTGAGATACCATATGTTCTTGTACAAGCTGTGGTATATGGCATTATAGTTTATGCAATGATTGGTTTTGAGTGGACTGTTGCTAAAGTATTCTGGTACCTATTCTTCATGTATTTCACATTCCTATACTTCACCTACTATGGGATGATGGCAGTGGCAGTGACCCCAAACCAACACATTTCCACTATAGTTTCATCTGCATTCTATGCAGTATGGAATCTCTTCTCAGGATTCCTAATCCCAAGACCAGTAAGTTTTAGCTTCCATATTTTTTTTTTTTTTATTTTATCAGTGTAGAGTTTCATATTTCATTGCAAAATAAAAATTATATTATCATTTACTGATGTTTTTGTATTTCAAAAAAAATAATAATTTACACAAAGCCTGATATACAAAAGATGCCTAATATACAAAAGATGTTATTTGCACAATAATCATAAAACAAATTTTAAGATTTTTAAAAAACTGAAAACCGATCCAATCCAAACCGAAAAATTTGGATTGGATAGGTTCGGATTTGGAAAAAAATTCAACCGAATGAATGATTACATGATCAAACCGAAGGGATTGGATCGAATAATTTTTGCTTCCAAAACCGATCCAATTCAGACCACGACAGGAACGCTCCTACTTTGTAAATATAGAAGTAGTTAGCTAAATAGATATAATTATTTTTTAATTTATTTTATTTTTGGCTCTTTGGAATGGACTAACAGAGGATGCCAATATGGTGGAGGTGGTATAGTTGGGGAGATCCTGTGGCTTGGAGTTTGTATGGATTGGTGGCTTCACAGTATGGAGACAAAAAACATGGCATTGAAACCAATGACGGAAGTGCAACAGTGCAAGACTTTTTGAGACGTTACTTTGGATTTAAGCATGATTTTCTGGGAGTGGTTGCAGCTGTGATTGTTGCATTCCCAGTAGTTTTTGCATTGGTCTTTGCCGTATCAATAAAGATGTTTAATTTCCAACGGCGTTAAGAACTGCACTCGACTTTTTTGTACGGAATATTCAGCTTAATAATTTTATAAGAAAAGATCCACTTAGCTTTCTGTACTCCTTTATTATATAACCGTTGTTGGTGGAAAATTTGTTGGATGCGAACCGGCAGGTTTTTGTAAAAATTGGTAACCCCAATTTTATTTGAATTCGACGGAGTCATGGATATTAAAAATAAATAAATATTGGATCTGAACACGATGATTGTGAGAGAGAGATAATCGAAGGTAAAGATTGAAGAGCAACATCACTCGCAACCCCAAACCACGGGACCCGTTCGTTGGTTTTAGCTCGCACCCGAACGGCAGCAATCGGAAAACTATGGTACCTACCCACACTTTGAGAACCGATGTTTGTAATTGACGGGATGAAGTGGTAACCGCAGCTTGAAAAGAAAGCACGTTTTAATAAGAGGTGGCAAAGTCGGCGGCTCATCCCGCCCCACCCCACTTCACTATCAATCAGCGAAAAAATGAATCAGCTCGTCCTATTTTATACTGACTCGTCTATGTTAGCCATTAACCCGCCAAAAAATAAGCCCGGCCCGACTCACTTTTGAGTTGAGTTGAAAAACTCAGTCCGCTCTGCCTAGCGAATTGGCCCGCCGAGCTAAGTCCATTTTGCCAGCTTTAGTTCTAATAAGGGAGAAAAATAAGGAAAGTAAACTTTTGCTTTAGACTTTTGTGGACCAAAGGAATGAGAGAATTCGGTACTAGAATAAATTTTTTGGTTCTCATGTTGATTAGAATTGAATTTTCATATTGTGAGTTGTGATCCTTCGATTTGTGTGCAAAATTTTTTTTCTTTTTTTTTTTAATAAATGTGAGGTCCACCACTAATTGAGTCACAACATGAGAATTCAATTTTCATGCAACATGAAAAAATCAAACCTTATATATATATATATATATATGGGTCAGGATCATTTTACACCAGTGTAAGTTACACTCTCAATCTTATCCATTGATCCCACTTATATCTAAGGGTTCTAATTTTTTAGTAATGTGAGCCATTGGATACAAGTAGATCAATGGTCAAGATTGAGTGTAAGACTTCTAACTCTTACACCGGTGTAAGAATATCCTGCCCCTATATATATATATATATATATATATATATATATATATATATATATATATATGGGAAAATATTTTCTCCTTTAAAAGGAGAAAATTTTTCTCATGTTAGTGACTCAAAGCATAAATGGCTCACACCTTAAATTTTTTTTTCTTTCCACTATTTTGTGGGACTCACTTATACAATGTGTCACTAACATGAGAAAAGTTTTCTCCATTAAAAGGAGAAAATGTTTTTCCTATATATATATATATATATATATATGCCAAACATCTTTTATTGTTTCCCATTCAGCCATAGGTAAATGAAAATTGGATCCTTTCGACCACAGAAAGTTAATTGGCTAATGGGAAATAGTTACTGGGTTCTTTTCAGTTTAAGAATGGTAAGGCATTAAAATAAGGGTTGAATTCATTGTTTACATCGTATCAGAGCCTTCGTATACCGGATTTGATCTTCAACACCTTCCACTTTTTCTCTAGTGAAATTTCTTTCTTTGTACAGGTTGGTGGGCTTCTGCATTATCCACCCTTCAAGCCCAGTGGGCTCTCGTGTGAGGGGACGTGTTGAGATATATAAAATCATTAATGTAGCCTCACCCAACAGTTTAAGTTTTTGGGTTAAATTAGTTCTTTACATGATATCACAGTTACAGTGACCACAAGGTCACGAATTCGATCCTCACCGCCCTCCACTTGCGGAATTAAATAAGCATAAGGTAAACTAAAAATTGGGCTATGCAATAATCCACGCTTCAAGTCCAAAGAGCTCTTGCGTGAGAGGACGTGTTAGAGAATAATATAAATCATTAAAAAAAGGCCCTCACACTTTAAGATTTTGGGTTGAAATGATTCTTTACATGGTATCAGAGCTTCGTGTTCCGGCTTCGATCCTTACCGCTCCCCATTTTCTCTTGTAGAATTTTCTTAGCACAAGTAGGTGACATGTGCATTATCCACCCTTCAAGTCCATTGAGCTCTTGTGTGAGGAGACGTGTTAGATTATAATATAAACCATTAACTAGGCCCTTACCTAACAACTTAAGTTTGGGTTGAATTGGTTCTTTACAACAAGACTTAACGAAATACGATATATATTGACGAATGATGTGTCTTAGAACGGAGCGAAAAAAAACTATAAATATGATGGAGTGTAGTTCTTTTCCTCTTTATCTCGATCCTTCTCTTTCTTTTTTTCCATTTCTTTTTTCTTTCATTTTTTCTTTCTCTTTTTTTTAACCTATTTATTTATGTATTTTCTTTTTCTTTTTTTCCCTATTTTATTTATTATTATGATTATTACTATTATTATTATAATTTTTTTTCTTTGTCCTTCTATCTATCTTTATTCTAATTTATTTTCCCTTTTAATTATGTACTTTTTTTTTAGGATAATATATATATATATATATATATATCATTTATTTTTCTAATCTTTTGGTGTCTTTCGTTTTGATTCATTTAGCACCGAGGTTAATGTTGATATTGATCTTCTTTGGAATGCACTTATGGCTTCTCCTCTTCTTCTTCTTCTTATTCTTCTTCTTCTTACTTGGATGATATCATAGTTGGAATTGGTCTTCCTACAATAGAGGTTAAATGTGAGCACTTGAACATCGAAGCAACAGAAGCTCATGTTGGAAGCAGAGCTTTGCCTACCTTTGTTAACTTCATGGTTAATATAGTGGATGTAAGTGGTATCAACTTTCCTAAATAGTAGAACTTGCTATGTGATCTTATTGAAGGAGATTCTAACTTACCAATTTGGTTTCATTATTTGTTTAAGTGTTTTAGCCCTGTTTTCAATCTTGATTCTCTAGCTAAGATAGCGTGGCTCTGTGATTAGTCCTCTGGAAAGGTGACTTACAATGGTCATGAGAAGAATGAGTTTGTACCCCAAAGAACTGCTGCTTATGTCAATCAAAATGATCTTCATATTGGAGAGAACTGACTGTCCGTGAAACCTTGGCCTTTTCAGCGAGAGTCCAAGGAGTTGGGCCTCTTTATCGTTGGTCCACAGGAATGCTTTTTGCTTATATTCATTAAATTTAATATTGAAAACTCAGTCTGAAATTTTAGTTGCAAAATAAGTTTTCACTGGGTCTACTACTCTTCGCATTATGCAAACTTGCCAGCAGAATTGTCCAGAAGAGAAAAAGAGGCAAATATCAAATCTAATCTGGACATTGATATCTACATGAAGGTAACAGACTCGACCATTGTGTTAGGTAGAAAACTCTAACAATAAATTGTCTTAATTCAAAACCTTAAATCAATAAAGCTATGGATCTTTTTAGCCTACATATTCCTTACTTAGTCCTATCCTAACCAATATGAGACTTTATCACTCATTATTTTGATTTCTAACCATATTCCCTTCAAGTGTGAGATCTAACATTAGTATGCTCCACCTTAAAATGGAACCATCTTTGAATAATCTTGGGGTTCTTAACCAAGAGTGGCCAAGTCTTGTCTTGACAATATGGGTTCGGCAAGAACAAACCTGAACACCAACCATTATCTCCAAATACACAACTCAACCTAACCACTTGTTAGGTTACAAAGGGGAGCCCAAAATTGTGAAGACCTCTAAACCGTTCACTTCAACAATCTCCCCATGTGAGACTCGACATTAGTATGTGTTGAGATATATAAATTGGTTCTTTACAGTATGCTCCCTTTCAAGCAAAAGGAGACAAACCACTAGCTCTTCCTTATTTTAGAAGTCTTTTTTACAAAAGTTAAAGCTATTTATATTTTTATTAAAATATTTAGATTTTGAAAAAAATATTTGACTTTTGACTTCTGTTTTTTTTAGAAGTTAAAATTTTTAGCTTCAGAAAAAAGTAGGTTTTTGACTTTTTTTGTGACTTCTGCTTTTTTTAAAAGCAGACATCCAAACGAACTAAAAATGAAAAGTGTTTTTTTTTTTTAAAAAAAAAACTTCTAGAGAAAAAAAGCTCATCCAAACGGGCTCTTAATACCACTTGTTAGATTAGAAGGGAACCCAAAACAGGGGAGACCTCTAACTCGAATTCTCCTCCTCAAATGGATGGGGTCAAACCATTAGCTTTGATACCTCCAGATAGATTATAAGGCGGAGCCCAAAACAACTACCTCCCCCTCAAGTATGAGACCCTGCATTAGTATACTTAGCCTCTTTGAGTACTCATGCGATTATCTATCAAGAGTGGTCAAGCACTAATAAAACTAGTCAGGTGATTCGAGATAGCCCAAAAATAAAGGAGGCCTCCATCAAAAGACTAAATAGGAAACCCAAACCACAATAAGTAGACTTGAAATCAAATCTAATGAGACTATGGTTGTTTTCCACATATATGGTCTTTATTTAGTCTATTACTAACAAATATGAGATTTCATCACTCATCACTTACATTTGAATTTCAAACACTTCCTTTTATATATTGTTGAATAACTAGTAGCCTTTCAAGCCAAAGATAACAATTGTAATACCAGGCTTGTTTGATTTTGGAGATTCTGTTCTTCTTGTAACAGGAAGCAAGCCGTGAATTTTAACTGCAGGTATATCAGCAGTTAGTTATCTTGAAATTGAGTGCATGATCCATTGTGTTTCCATACAAACAGAAATGATTGATAATAAAGTGGTTGTCTATTCTACTCATGATGCTCAGGCTGTAGCAACTAAAGGCCAAAAGGCAAATTTGATATCAGATTATGTCCTAATGGTAAAATCTATACTTTCAAAACCATCTGTTATCATCATGAACTCATTATAATATTTTGTTCTAAAGTTTATATCTTGTTTCTTTGCTACACTTTTTCAAATTTTGGTACTAAAGGTCTCAGCTGATACTATCATAGGAAATGTAATGTTAAGAGGTATCTCTGGTGGACAAAGGAAACACGTTACAATAGGTAAAACAAACATGATTTCAATCTTAAGTTGTATAATGTTTAATCATCTAAGTAAATTGATCGTACGAGAATCTTTAAAAATTACAAATCTATATATATGGGGGAGATGTTGGTTGGACCGGCTAAAATTCTATTTATAGATGAAATATCTACTGGTTTGGATAGCTCAACAACTTTTCAAGTTGTGAATTCACTCAAGCAATATGTCCACATTCTCGAAGGAACCATATTTATCTCACTCCTGCAGGCAGCACCAAGAGACTTGCAATTTTTTTTATGACATTATTTGATAGTCACATTGTGTACCAAGGTCCCTGAGAACATGTGCTTGAATTTTTTGAATCAATGGGTTTTAAATGTCTTGAGAGGAAAGGTGTTGCAGCCTTTTGCAAGAAGTAAATGATTTTGCATCTTCTCTCAATGATTTAATCGAGTCACATTGTTTTAAAAAAGGGTTTTATATGTAATAAAAACATAACTTTGACTATGAAAATTATTATGTTATAGGTGACATCAAGGAAAGATCAAAAGCAGTACTAGATACACAGATGTGCCTTATAGATTTGTCACAGCCAAAAAGTTTTCTGAGACACTTTAGTTATTTCATGTTGGGAGAAGCCTTCATGACAAACTTGCTATTGAATTTGACAAGTCTAAGAGCCACCCAGCTGCACAGAGATTCAGTGACACCTGGAGGTATATATGTGGGTGCATTGTTCTTTAGCGTTGCTGTGATTATTGTTGACGAACTCGACAAGTGCACCGGTCGTACAAGTAATAAAGTGATAAGAAAGTTGTCGATCCCACGAGGACTGATGACCAAGCAATAATTTATTTATTAAACTAAAGTTGGATCGATCATTAAAGGTTTTCTTGAGAATATTGTGATTGAATTAAAAACAGAACTTGTAAACTATTTTTGATTTTTTTAATATTTTAGAAATTAAATTCAGAATTTATAAATCTTAGAAATTGAGTTTAGATCCTTAATAAAAAGACGTAATTAGGATTCAACTTCCCCAATGGTTTCTTAACGAGTTTGCCTATTCTTATGATTACATTCAAGATTAAATTATTAACAACTCTTTCTATAATTGACTAAATCCCAATCCCTTGGTAATCTAATCCTTTATTCGAATCCAAAGCCTAATCCCTTAGTACTTTTTCATAAAATAAGCATTAACGCAAGAATTCACAGTTATAAAATTCACAAGTCTATCCTTAGATCATGCAAATTCCAGCAATCAACCAATCAGAATCATACGCCAACATCCCTATTGTCATATATGACTCACATGTTTATCTACAAGTGATCAAGTCATAAATAAAACTAAGCATAAATATCAAATTGATTGCATAATTTAGAAACAAGAATGTAATTCATAAGAATAAACCTAAGAACCCATTGGTTCTGTATCTTCCTAACTACTAAAATAATTTAGCTACTTATAATTATAAAGGCAGAATTAAAATAAACAGTAAAAGAAACTGAGTTCATGATAAAACTTGTTTAAAAGTGATGATCAATGATGCAGAAGTGCTTCCTTCCTTCTTCTCTGCAATGATCCAGTGTTCTCTTCCGCTCCTTCTTTCGCTTCGTCTCGGTCTCTGACTTCTCCTTCGCGTTCCAGAATCCTCTTCACGGCTTCTTTCGCTTCGTATTTAAAGAGAAAATGTGGGCTTGGACCCGCTCGCTAAAGCGAGCTGCTTAGCGAGCAACTTTTGCCTGTCACCCGATTACTCGCTATAGCGAGGAACATTTCTTGTTGGTCACCCAATCACTCGCTTTAGCGAGTAGCATTGCGAGCTTTAGTGGTTTGCTCACCCACTTGCTCGCTGCAGCGAGCAATGGGGTGAGCGTTACATTTATTTAATTTTTTTATTTATTATTTAATTTCTGATTTTTCCATTGCTCTGCGGATTTCACCGTTGCCTCGTCCTTATCATATTGACACTTTGTTATTCTAGTCTCAACAACCTGAAACAACAACAAATATTTAGAATTTTGTCTATTTCTTGGCAATTCATTCTGTTTTATTGTTTTAACACTATATTTTTAACTATTTTAATAATTATTTAAACTCTTTTTAGTCATAAAAACATAGTGTCTTTGACACTTATCAATTATGTTCAATGGGGTGGCTGAGCTTTCCATGGTCGTTTCAAGGATTCCTGTTTTTTACAAGCAAAGGGAATATCTTTTTTTTTCCCTCAATGGGCATATGCTCTTCCTACATGGATCCTAAAAATCCCCATGACCTTTGTGGAAGTGGGTGTTTGGGTATTCCTCACCTACTATGTCATTGGTTTTGATCTAGTTGTTGGAAGGTAATAGAACTTTGTTTTTCCACATGCTCAGCAAACTTGTAAAGTTTTCAGGTACCCATTCTTCATGTATTTCACCTTCCTTTACTTCAAACCATCACATTACCTCTGTAGTTTCAACTGCATTCTATTCTGTATGGAATCTCTTCTCAGGATTCCTAGTCCCAAGACCGATACATTTTGGCTTCCTTCCATATTTAGGGCACTATATATTCGTCCTTCTAAGCATAGTAGTGAGCTAATAGATTTTATTAATTTTAATTTATTTTGTAAATAATCATTCCAATCCAAAAACTTTAAGGTATTAGGTAAAGGCTGTGTATATTTTTGTAACACCTCCTTACACATTTTTTAAGGGCAACAGTGGAAGATTTTTTGAAACATTACTTTGGTTTCAAGCAGGGGCGGACCGAGGGGGTGCTAGGGTGGGCGGTCGCCCTCCTCAAAATTTGAAGAAATTTTTTTAACATAAGTATAATGCAAGAAATTTTTATTTTTCTCTCCATTAATGTGAAGTAGTTTTCTCCCACCACAGAGTTTATAGAGCTTCTTTGTATTCTCAGGTTTTATATCTGTTGAAACCCCTCTAACTTTGACTGCATTTTTTCTCTCTCCAGTAAAGTTAACGAAATAAACAAAACAAAAAAAAAGAATGAGAAAGAGTGCACTACCATGATTAGATCTTGTCGAAGTGAAAAGTAAGCTTAGGATTTAGTTTGGGGGTTTTAGAGAGAGTTCAGAGATAGAGAAAAGAAAGTCATGATTATTAAATCCAGGATTTAATGCTTTCTTGTCCTTTTTTGCTTTAACAAAAATAGGTTTATTTAAGATCATATCATATGTTGGGAGTATCAGTGACCACCAATAGAACTGCATGGTTTCTCTTAGTTCAAATTCTTTTAGCTACGTGGCGCTTGTTTGTTGGCGCAAACCTAGAAGTAACAATTAGCATATGGAATTAGTATTAAATTATGGAGAAAGATATGTTTACAAATTGTTTTTACAAATTACACTAAGAGCCTGTTTAGATCCTCTTATTTTTAAACTAGAAATTACTTATAAGCTAAAGCTAAAATAAAGTTAAAAGCTGCTTGGTTATTATATAAAATTTTTAGCTTATAAAAGCACATATTTCAATAAAATTATCTCTCTATCTATCTTTATAACTCTTCATTTTAAAAAAAGCACACAATTCAAGAAAAAAGCTTAAAAAAAAGCTTTTCATTATAAGAATTTTTCTCAAAACCTGTTTAGCCTAACTTATGCTTATAAGTAGCTTCTAGCTTAAAAAAGAAAGGATCCAAACCGGTACAAATGTTTAATTTTTCGTATTTTGGCCTCCCATATATTATGTTTGAAGAGAAAAATAAATGTTTAATTTTTAGCCCCGAGATAAAAAAATTCCTGGTCCACCACTGGTTTCAAGCATGATTTTCTGGGAATGGTTGCAGCTGTGATTGTTGCATTGGTCTTTGCCATATCAGTGAAGAAGTTTACTTTCCAACGGCGTTAAGAACAGCATTCAAATTTTTGTTACAGAATATTCCGCTTAATATTTTTTAAGAAAGGATCCACATAGCTTTCTGTTCTCTTTTATCTACCAATTAAGTGTATCATAGTACACTTCTGAAACATATATCCGACGTATTTATTGTTTGGAATTCACTAACTTTTTAAAATAAGTATTCTGTTGTTTACCAAAAAATAAAATAAAAAAATAAGTATTTTGTTTGTTAAATTAGTTCCTGACTCAATATTTAATTATCAGGGACTAATTGCATCTTAAAATATATTTCAGGAATTTATATGACCATTAAGAATTAATATTAATATAATTTTGACACACACATATATATATATATATTTAATTTAACTTGACCATTTATTCGTAAAGTTTTTGAAGTTGTGTTCACATTATTCATAATTAATTTTGCCATTTTTTTTTATAAACTGAGTGGGGAGAAAAACAACCCCACAACAAACCAAGACTAAATAATCTGGTGATGTTTACCTACAAGAGCTAAGTCAGCAAAAAAAAACAACAACAACATAGTAACACCAGAAATCATCTTGATTTGGATTATCCAAAAAATTCCTTTCATATATACATGTGAATGTTCTTTCGGACGTTACTATGCTCCCTTTCGAGGAAAGCCTTTTCGACTAGTTATAGACAAAATACTTAACTCGCCACTAGCTAAATATTTAACTAACTCATCAAGGTCAACTTGTTTTTCATACTATCTCTCGACCTAAGAGCTTAGTATTGGATTCATGCGTTTAGCTACTTATATATATAGTTTTCATTTAGCCAATTAACAACTAACGTGGAATTTCATCATATTTCAATATTTCAACATTTGAAATCCCCACAACTCAGCCATTATGGCACTATAATATCCAACATGATAGGAAAAACCAATCAACTATTACTGAGTATAATTTTTAAGGGTTTAATGTCTCTTATATCATAGAAAATAAAATTATTTCCTACACATATATAAAATGGTTCACTTTTTCTGCAGTCAATGCAGATAAGTTATTTGCAGTAAGCCCAATACGACATTGTTTTGTGGCGGAAATCATAATATTTTTGTAATTTTAATTTATTTTAGGGTTATTATAGTCTTTATAATTAATTTTTTAATTTTTCAATCCCAAAATAACATCGTTTTGAGAGTAAATGCAGATAACTTGCACCACTAGGGATAGCCTAGTGGTGTTGGGTGTGTTTAGGGTGTATTAGGTGTGTGGTTCGATTCCCTGTAATGTCCAAAAAAAAATGCAGATAACTTATCTGCAGTAACTAGGGGTGAAACTGGGCCGAGCTGGCCTACAGGGGCCTACGGCTCGGCCTACATCAGGTCAGACCTAACCTAGTATATTTCGTAAAATAAGCCGAGTTTGGACCTTGAAAAAGCTTGTTTAATAAATAGGTCGTAGGCCCACTTTCATACGGCCTTGCCTATAAGCCTACAGGTCGACCTATATTGTATTTTTATTTTAAATAAAATAAAATAGAATAAGTATGTCTTGACGAAAAAATAAAAGATATAAATTTAATCAATTGCAATTATTTATAACTCAATTATATTCAATTATATTTTAATAGAAATCTGACTTTATTTCTTATGTAAGAGGAATCAACATCTCAACATGTTAGATTGTGTATATAAATATATTAAAAGGTTTATGGGAGAGGTTATACTTACTAGAAGCATCATGATATGTTTGTTGGATTCATGTAGTTATCTGAATTTACATAGTATGAATTTATTTGTTGGATCTGATGAAATATATGTTATTTAGTTTGAACATTTTGTTTTTGAAAGTAACTTAAATGCAGATTGTGATGAGTTTTGTTGTGATTCATAATTCTGTTTGGACGCTGAAATTGTGATTTTTGGTTTAGCAATAGAATTTGAGTATTTTGTGAAGTTGACTTGGAAGTTAAATTAACAGGCTAACGGGTTAGGGCAGGCCATTTGTTTTTTATAAACGGGTCAAGTTAGTCTAACAATTAGACTCGTATTAGGCTTGGGCCAGACTAAATTAATTTTTTTTGACATAAGCTTGAACTTTTGGAGGCAAAACTTAACCCAACTCAGCCCACATTCTCCCGTAGAAATATTTTTTGTATATAAAAATATATAAAACTCATTCTTTCTTCTTTATTCCCTGAGACATCAAATCTAATTTGTAATAACTCTTGCATAGGAGGCCAACCTTGAATATTCCCTGGGTGCTTCATCTGTATTGACTTTTTTTTTAAGGACCAATCATAAGCATCCACATATATCCCCTAGTGGCTATTGTCTGCTGCATAAATTTCCTCCCCTTGAATAAACAGAATAAGGTTGAATAAGGTTATGTTCAAAAGAAAAAGGACACAATTTCATGCCGTTATAATCTTGTCTTTTTTAAAAATATATAAAAATCGTTTTTCTCTCCAACCGAATTGTATCTTATTATTTAAAAATTTGAGAAGATATATACCACTTTAAATGTAACATAAATATATGGCACAAGAATTTATCTAATGATTTAATTAAAATAATAATATATTAATTGTTAATTGATTTTTTTAATTTATACATACTTGTTAATTGATTTAAAATTATCACTTAATAATTTCTTTGAGGGTGAGTGTGAAGAAGATATTTACGGATATAAATAATCATTAAACGAATGATATTTTTTTTCAGTTTTTAATTATTTTTTTAGGCTCATTTAGTAAAAATATATTGCTAAACAATAATAAAAATACAAGTTTCATTAAATAAGTGCAAAACATTAAACAAGAAAAAGTATTTGCGCGGGACGAATTATAATTTTGTCCCGTTTGTTAAATACTTATCTAGCAAATAATTCTCTTGGATATACACAAAGTCATCATTTTTATCATTTATGTTGTATTCCTTTTATGGAAAAAGCAATTTTAAAAATGATATTGTTATTAAACTAAACGAGTAAGGTTTATCTAATTTTAATTTAATCTATGAGCTTAAAGTAGATTTTAGTCCTTATAATTTTCACTAAATTGAGTTTTGGTCCCCATAATTTTTTGTGGTGTTTTAGTCCCCATATTTCTACATATTTTGTTTTTGTCCCGCCATTGAGCATCAATCTTTATATTTTTTAGTTATTTAAGTTCTAGTTTTTATAGTTTCTACAACGTTTCAAGGTCCAAAACCCTAATAACACGAAATTACAGGGACTTATACCAAAAATAAAATAAAATAACTCTACTAAAACCGCAAATGGAGAAACACTATAAGACCAAAATTTATCTTAAATTTTAATTGTAATTATATTATAATTGATTTGAACTCATCCCGCACAGAATTACATACTCAAATAGTGAAAGACTCATATTGCTTCCAAAAAAGAAAATCACATATCTTAACAATCACGCAACCTCATAACACACAAGTCAATTGTTCAATTAATTGTAGCCACATGATATTAACTGCTCCAAGCATCACTACCTCTCATATGATCAATACTATAGTCATAAGACAAACACATATTTATAACTACATCTACTAGGTCTAGCCTAATCTTAGACATCAGGCACGCGAGCAAACTTTCAGTATATTGGGTGTATCAAATTTGATACACCTGTTTATTAAAATGAATAATTTTTTTTATTTCAACCTTTGCTTTTTTTTTTTTATATTTCTCTATATGTTCCTTTAAATTTTATCTATTTAATAAACGAGTATACATAATTTGATATATCTATAGTATTAAAAAAATATCCCATGCACGAAAGCTCACCTGACATGATCATTACTGCCCACCAAGAATGAATGCCACCTAAGCAAGGTGTATAGGTCATTAAATTTTTTTTTTTTTTGTTGGACTGTATAGGTCATTAATTTATTACTTTGACAGCGTGATTCTCATGAAAAGTAGCATGCATATGAAAGACTTCAAAAAGTATTAGTTTATGATTATGTATTAAAAGTTTGCAAGATTGATATATGGGTTTTATTAGTGTTATGTAACATAATGTAAGTGTTGTTTCTAATTCTCACATTAAAAGGGAGAGAGAAAATGGAATGATGAAAGAGAAAGAAAAATATGTGGACCCCACCTCTTTAATGTGTGTGTAGAAAAGTGAAGTTATATTATATCAAATGATAAACATAAAACCCTTGATATATATATGACTGGACTTAGTCTTACTTGTGAGTTGTGACCGGACCAGTGCAATTCAATATTGTTTTTTTTTTTTTTGGAAACAGCTATTACCATAGTTAGTTATGTGCAATTGTGCAGTACAGATCACAGTTTTCAATTCAAGTAATGACAGAAGAAGAATAAAATCTTTTCTAAGATTTTTCTGGAAAATAATTTATTCAATATTTATTTGCCCTTACAGTTGCCAAGGTTCGCCGTCAAAATAAAATGTTTTCCCAACACGCGCCCAAGTCAAAGTTCACATTGTGAATGACACTGCATATCGACGGCAGGAATGTTGTGGAAAAGGATGGATAGTTTGAATAAGCAATAAAAGTATAAAACTGTAATTAATAGGTATGCTCGCATGATAATTTAGCAATTTATGACTCAATCCAAATAAAAAGGTTATAATTTAAATAAAAGTAATATTTTAATCCTTGAGATATATAATATTTCTTGTGCCTTTACTATATTTTTTTCCAACTCAAATTTTACAAGTTTTAATTTTAATATCTATATAGGTGTATGTACATCTTTTACACGTTTCAATTTTGGACGGTACAAAGAAATTAAATCTATGCAAACTGTAAAACATTAGAAGTTTTAGTTGAAAATTGCAAATGTAAATGGGCCAGAAAATATTTTTCAAAATCAAATTATATATATAATAATTTTTTTTTTGTTTTTTAATTACACTTAAGTTCTTACAAATAATTCCTTAAAAAAACGGAATTAATATTTCTTATATTATAAAAAATAAATTTATCTCCTATAAACACATAAAAGTATGTGGGGCCTAAGTATAAATAGGGTTGGGTTTGGTTATGTTTTGACTTGAATATGTCAAGTCTGTGTAAAATAATTTAGGCTTGACCTGGTTTGTTAGCCTTGTATAGACCCACATTATAAGTCTAGTGTGGCTTATATTTAAAAAATAAAAGTCTTGGCCTATGTTTGTTTAAATCTATTAGACATTCAGTAATTAAAAAATAATTAAAATAATATTACTTTATTATTTAAAATTATTAAGACAATAATTTTATTTTTTATTTAAAATAAATAATATGATATACACCAGCCTGTAGCTTATAGGCCCGATATCTAAAAGAAAGTCTATGACCAGTTTTTTAAATAGGCTTTTTTAAAAGTATGGATATGTAAATATCCAAAAAAAAAATAAGCATGGATATGTTTTATTTGATTATATGCGATAGGCCAAGTCTGACTTAAGGTAGGCTAGGCTGTAGGCTGCCTGACCCATTTACACCCCTAGTAGGGGCCATGTTTTATTTTTTTTCTCTTCTTTTCATATATATATTTTTTTATGTGTGTCGGAGATAAAATTATTTTCTGTAACTTAAGAAATATTAATCCCTAAAAAAAATTGTCTATTATAAAAAGTTTACGTACGGAATGTGATTTTAGTTTATAAAAATAAAAATGATATCAAATAATAATTCTTAAATCTTATGTTAAGACATGCAGTGAACTAGTAATAGTAAAACTTTCATTCGGTAGATACACTATTGGGGTTATCAAATATCAATCTAAATTATGGGATTGAAATTAAAAAAAAAAAAAACTTTGGGCAAATGGTCATTGGACTTTCCAAAAATCAAATCTAATATCGTTAACTATATCAAATCAAATGTAATCAAATCAATAGTCGGAACATTAATGTGTATTTGATTTTTTATTTTTAAAATTATTTCGTAGAATAGTTAATGAAATATTTTTTTTGAATATTTTTTTATTTCAAAAATTAAAATTCATAACACAAAACAAAAATAATTCAGATATATTCTCTAAATTTGATTCTAAAAACAAAAAACAGTTACAATCTTAATTTTTTTTAACAAAACAAACCTTATCAAACGATTTTTTTTATTTTCGAAATTTAAAAACTATTTTTGAAACACATATCAAATAACTCTTATTTTCTTCCAGTTTCTTTTGATATCATCCTATGAGTTTCTAATTATACATTATATAATAAAAAATTTCCACATGAAAAGTTGCAAACTAAGATCCATCTCCTTTTTCTCCATATATACCCCTAGTTGAATTATAAAAAAGGAAGACAATTTGGTTTGAAATGTGATTCACTGTTGGATGGTTTAGATCCACCAATTTCTATTAGATATCCATTTAATATATAGTGAACTATTAGGTAATTTTACTATTAGGTAACTAGCACGCTCATTGACTATATATACAAAGGAACTAATCCAAGTATGATTATATTCCTATTAATATTTAATCTGCTTGAATACTTACTGACTTAAGAATTAGAGTGCCTTATAGGACTTTTCTCCGGTGTTAAGCAAGAATGATTAAAAATATCACAAAAAGGGAGATGAATTGTGGTTAACTTTTTTTTCGAAAAACCTTATTTTTCAAGCCCGTTTTCTCTCTCTAGAAAACGTGGTAGACAAGAAATCAAACCCTTACTAACTTAAAAACATATTCAAATTAGAGTAGATAACATCACAAATATGAAATCAATAGCAAAATTAAAATGATAAGGGTAAGGAAGATCAAGCACCAAGATTCATCATGGTTTACTCTCAAGTCATCACAGGGCTACATTCAGACTGAGGTCATTGATCCACTAAGTTCAAAACTTCCAACCAGTGTATGAGAAATCCATGTACAATTGAAATTTTGCAAGATGTTTGATCAACCTTGATCAAATTCAACTTATACACATATAGGATCACTCCAATTGATCAAAACGAATTTACAACAGGTAAACAACTCAAAACACATGTAGAGCAACTTCTCTGCGTTCACAATTACAAAAGAAATCAAAGAAAAAGATGAATAGAAGAAGAATATTGAGCTTTTCTCTTAAGATATGCAAAATAAACTTAAATGAGAGTTAATTCTTGAATTTTCAGTGCTTTTGCATTTTTCTCTCTTAATTCCTGTTTAGAAACCCGAATCATATAGAAGTCTTATATATATGAAGATTATAATCGTTGGACTCTTAATTTCAAATTTTTATTTCATAACAGACTCATATCTGGATATACAACAAGACACATCCCAATAATTGTATTCGGATATGTGAGAATTCGTCTCCAGATATATCAACTACAACAACCCTGAATCATGCAATTTCCAATCCAATTCAGTATTAAATGAATTATAATCATTTCTAACATATGAATGAATGTTTTTAATATCAATCTAACAAATTTCTATGTGTGTATGACTTTGTATGCATGAATCAAGTATGTATGCTCCTAATATGTGAGTATATGACTTATGATGCATTCATTTGTAAATATAGCTCAATATACTCAATTTCTAAGTTTCTATAACCTCAAAACAATACATTTAACAGTGTAAGTCTCCGTCTTTAGTATTTTTCATTGATCTTCAAGTCTTGAACCTTGTAGTGCCTTGTTTGACATGAAAACTTTGACTTTAAGATTAACTTTGGCTTTTTGATTAATCCCTTCACTTTTGCATGTTGTCTTAGTTTTCTAGCACTATTTTATTGCACTGTCTTCCATATTGTGCAATCATATTGATATAGTAATTAAGTGCTTTATTATCATCAAAACTCAAAGTGCTTAGCCTTATTAATCTTAGGGTTCAACACCCAATCTCCTCAAACTGTCCCAAAACATCTCGCGAAGATTCTCACTGGAACCATATGTGATCCAACCACGGATCAATAGCCAACTTTAACATAGGTCGTGTAGTGCTTAAACTACATTAAATCGATTTTGAAGAATAACTGTCTTAGGTACAAAAGTTCACGTTGACTTCACAAGAGTTCATTCAACACTCTTCCCAAAACCTATCCCCAAGTGAATACATGCACTAACGAGGTGCTGCCGCATGTCGTTCTATTATTTTTTATTTATTTCACTACTACATCATTCTTGTCCCAAACAATTCAATGAAAAGTCATCTTACCGAACTATGGCACGCGGCAATATTAAAACTGCATCAGCACATACAAATGTCTATCCATTTTTACCAAAAAAAAAAGAAAAAAAATAAGGTCAACTAAACCGTTGGTGTTATTGTTTTCAGAAGACATACTCAATTATATCACCCTGCCCTTATATTTGTCGAAAAAGCTATATTAAATACTCACTAATACTATTACTCTAAGTAAGAGAAAAACTATACTATGTTTGAGTGGCATGTTCATGGCCATCTTTTGCACATATACCACATTTGTGAGGAACATCAGCAGCATGCGCAGTACGTGACGTACTTCAAATCCTCGCCAATTCTGAAACCATTAAATTAAAATGAAAGTCCCTCGTGCATGTATCTTCCTAACTCTCTCTCTCTCTATATATATATGACAACATCTTTTATTGTTTCTCATTCAGCCAAAGCTAATGAATTGTATCCTTCCGACCACAGAAATCATGAACAAAAGAAATAAACTAAGAGAAAGTTAATTGGCAATTGATTTTCCGTACTTTTTTTTTTCTTTCTCTCGAGAGATTTGTTGTTGTTTGTGGGAAATAGTTACTGGGTTCAATTCAGTTTTAGCTGGGGCTGCATAAAAATTAAAACTTTATTTTTGGGTAGCATGGAGAGTAGGGTTACTTTCAGCATTGAAAGTCCATCAATTTGGAGGAATAGTGACGCGGAAGAGTTCTTCTCAAACTCTTTCCAACAAGAGGATGATGAAGAAGCTCTCCAATGGGCTTCCATTCAGAGACTTCCTTCGATTACACGTTTGAGAAAAGGATTGTTTACTTCATCTAGATCAGGGGAAACCACTGAGATCGATATTCAGAAACTTGGGTTGGAAGAAAGGAGAGATTTGCTTGAAAGATTGGTCAGAATTGCCCAAGAGGACAATGAGAGGTTTTTGCTCAAACTCAAGGATCGAATTGACAGGTGAGAATCACACTCTCATTTCTTCTTATTCATTTTAGTTGAGCTTCTTTTGGAATGCACTGATGGCTTCTCCTCATCTTTTTCTTCTTACTTGGATGATATCAGAGTTGGAATTGATCTTCCAACAATAGAGGTTAGATTTGAGCACTTGAAGATCGAAGCAGAAGCTCAAGTTGGAAGCAGAGCTTTGCCTACCTTTGCTAACTTCATGGTTAATATAGTGGATGTAAGTGGTACCAACTTTTCATAAATATATAGTAGAACTTGCTATATGATCTTATTGAACGAGATTCTAACTTACCAATTTTATTTCATTTTTTAAATGTTAAAGGGCCTGTTGCACTCTCTTCATATACTTCCAAGTAGAAGACAACATATGAATATTCTCCAGGATGTTAGTGGAATAATAAAACCTGCCAGGTAGCAATTCAATTACTCTTCTATTTATTGATATTTTCTTGGAAGACAAGACTATAATTAGTTAGGACCTTAGGAACCAATATAACATGTTTCCATTAGCTCCTCTCCAGAATGACATTGCTTTTGGGTCCTCCAAGTTCTGGAAAAACCACACTCCTATTGGCCTTGGCTGGAAAACTTGATCCAAAATTGAAGGTTAGGACATTAAAGAGAGAAGATATTTATTTATTTTTTAACCATATTTTTATGTTTTGGCTCTATTTTTCAGTCTTGAATATCTAGCTAATATATATAATATGGCATCTTGATCAGTTCTCTGGAAAGGTGACTTATAATGGTCATGGGATGAATGAGTTTGTACCCCAAAGAACTGCTGCTTATATCAATCAAAATGATTTTCATGTTGGAGAAATGACTGTGAGAGAAACCTTGGCCTTTTCAGCAAGAGTCCAAGGTGTTGGGGATCGTTATGGTTAGTCTATAAAAAAGATTTTTGTTTATATAATTCATTCAATTCAATATTGAAAACACAGGCGGATTAAAATTAATTAAGTTTTGCCTATGTGTAATACTTTTGTCGTTGTGCAGACTTGGTAGAAGAATTGAGCAGAAGAGAAAAAGAAGCAAATATCAAGCCTGATTCAGATATTGATGTTTACATGAAGGTAACATAGAGGCGATTGTTTGTAGAGACATGTGTTCCCAAAACATGGGTGTTAGGTGGTAAGTAGGGTTGGCAAAATGGGTCAACCCACCCCAACCCGTTTGCAATCTGGAAAAAAAAATTGGGTTAGGATTGACTCGAAAAAAAAAACATATCACAGAACGACTCGAGTTAGAGTTGACTAGAAAAAATGAGAAAAAAAATTCTCTTTGCTCAAGGAGCTCACACTTCCACAACTTTGCCATTTTTGTGCAAATCCCCCATCCTTGTAGCAAAATCCGTATATTTCCCAAGCCCACACCATCAACATCAAAGGCTCTACATGTGCCTCACCAATACTCCCGGTCATTTTATTTCTTTTGCTCAACTTGTAACCTCAATTTAGGTGGCTATAAAATATTGGAGCCAATGAGATTTCAGATGGAAAGGTACTGCATATTAGTGGAAAAAAATCCAAGAAGCAAAGTGCTGGAACACGCAATGGTAGTCTCGCAGATCATTTTATGGCTGCTTAGTTGGTATTCATTTTCGAGCTGTTGAAGTTTTAAGCGGGTGCTTAGTTGGTATTCACCTTCGAGCTGCTATCATCGTTTAGCATGGATAACCCGTGAGCTAACTCATTTGACCCGTGGGTTAGATCATTTTTTTTTTCGAGCTAACTCGGGTCAGGCTGACTCGGGTTGTCAGCTCATTTTGCCAATACAACCCGGTTCATTTTTTGCGAGTTACGAGCCAACTTGACGGGTTGGCTCATTTTTGTCATCCCTGGTGACATATGGGAGGAGAGAACACTGTTAATATATTAAGCTACATCAATCACAATAAAATGGTCCATGCTACGTTTTGATCCAAAACTTAAAAATATTTGGTTTATGAATTCTCTTATGAGTAAATACCTTTTTTGGTCCTTAGCAAATTTCACGATGCCCGTTTTAGTCCCTAGCAAATAAAAAGGCTCATCGTGGTCCCTAAGAAATTCAAAATGGACCCATTTAGTTGAAATCGTGGTGCCTCACAAATTCAAAAAAGACTCATATTAGTCTCTAAAATGACTAAAATGAGTCTATTTTGAATTTCTTAGGGACTACGATGAACCTTTTTAATTACTAGGGACTAAAGAAGGCATCATAAAATTTGCTGAGGACAAAAAAATAATATTTACTCTTCTGTTATTGATATATGCTCCCCACTTAATTCATTACCAACTAGAGAGACTTCCCTCACATTTGAATTGCCAACAATATTCTTTTCCTTAAGCAAAAGCATCTGTGAAACGTTAGAGTTATTAGGAGATGTTTATGAATCCTAAAAGCATTTAGTTTATAGATCCCTCTAATTATATGATCCTCACTTAGAACATTGTCAAATAATGTGAGACTTCCCTCACACTTGATTCTTGAATCCTTAACAATGAGAGACCTTCATAAATGGGCTAAATAAGAAACACAAACTTAATATCACTTCTTCAGCCAAAAACCTAAAACAATAACTTTGTGGGTCTTTTCCTCGTTTATGCTTCCTACTAATCCATTCATAATGAATACAGGATTTCACCACTTACCTATTACACTTGAATTTCCAATTTTCCAATTGTTCAATACTTGACACCAATGTTTTGAAGCCCGAACTGATTATTGACCCGATCGGGATAATGAGTCACTAATTCAACCGGCTAAATTGAATTTAAATAATACTATATAATGAGACAAGATCAACTTACACCTGTGTAAGAATAATAAGTCTTACACTAAATCTTAATAGTTGATTTCAGTGCATCTAACGGTTGAGATTCATTGGATCCACTCATTAATTAATTTTTGATTATTAATAAATTATAACCGTTGGATGCACCGGTGTAAGATGTTCATGCCCCTATATATATATATATATATATATATATATAATTAAGAGTAATATGACAAACAAGTAGGATTAGTCTGATGGTAACTCTTGTTTGTGTTTGACACCGGTTCAACCCGATTCTAGGCCGGTTTACTGGGTTTTTGCCAAGCTGTATGCAATTCTGATCCAATGTCAAGTTAGAACCGGTGATGGCACCGGGTTACCGAAATCCTTGTCGACCTGACTGGTCTGATCTAGATTTTAAAACACTGTATAAATGGGTCAAGCGGCTTAATAAGGGCTCACGACCCAGCCTACATCAGGGCAGGCTCGGCCTAATACACATAGTCAAATAGAATAGGTTTTGGCTTTTAAAAAAGTCTATTTGGACCACATGCTTTCTTTTACATGCCGGATCTATAAGTCTACCGAACGACTTATAGCATATTATTTATTTTAAATAAAATCATTATTTTAATGATTTTAAATAATAAATTAATATTATTTTAATTATTGAATATCTAATAGACTTAAAGAAGCTAAGTGGTTTAGATCAATGCTTTTATTTTAGACTAAATTAGACTTAAAGTATTTTATAATTTATTTGACTCAAAATTCAGAGTGAGCTCATTTACACCCCTCTACTTACTTGCTAGCTTTATAATCGTGGCTTTCAAACTTTTTTGTGGCTGGCCATGGGAAACAACTTGCTAACCAACGATCGTAGGTCAAAGAGACATCTCACGGATAACAGTATGTGTCCCCGATGCAATGAAAGGATTGAGGATACCACCCATGCTCTTCGTGATTGTAGATGGAGTAGGGAAATCTGGAACTCCTCACATTGTGTCCAGGGATTGCGGAACCGGGAGAAGAGCTTGAGCTTCATCTGTTGCAAGTATCCTGAGGAAGGTTGGGGGGGCAATGGGACACCAGGTGGCGGATAAACTTGCGGCGATTGGTAGTTCTTACCCTCATTGGGATTTTCATGTTCTGTATAGTCCTCCGAATTTTTGTGCATCCCTGTTGACTAGGGATTTGATGGGGGTTACTCACCCTAGATTCTGTTTTGCTTGTTAGTTATTTCCATTAGTTTTCAAAAACAAAAACAAAAACAAAAACCAGAAGTGACTTTTAATATCTATTACATCAGCAGTTAAGTTATCTTGAAATTACATATATTTCTTTTCCATACAAACAGAAATGACTGATGATTTTGTGGCTGTTCGTTTTACTCATAATGCTCAGGCTATAGCAACTGAAGGCCAGAAGGCAAATATTATAACGGATTATGCCCTAAGGGTAAAATTTATAGTTTCAAAATCATCTTTATTCATCATGAACTCATTATTATAGTTTTTTCTAAAGTATCCAGTTTCTTTGCTACACATTTGCAGATTCTGGGACTAGAGGTCTGCGCTGATACTATTGTAGGAAATGCAATGTTAAGAGGTATATCAGGTGGACAAAAGAAACGTGTTACAACAGGTAAAACAATAATGAATTCAATCTTAAACTGTATCATGTTTAATCATCTCAATAAATTGATTGTACAAATAATTATAAGCCTACAAATACAGGGGAGATGCTGGTTGGACCAGCTAAAGTTTTTTTTATGGATGAAATATCTACTGGTTTGGATAGCTCAACAACATTTCAAATTGTGAATTCACTGAAGCAATATGTCCACATTCTCAAAGGAACAACAGTCATCTCACTCCTGCAGCCAGCACCAGAGACTTACAATCTTTTTGATGACATTGTTCTACTCTCTGATGGTCACATTGTGTATCAAGGTCCCCGCGAAGACGTGCTTGACTTTTTTGAATCAATGGGTTTTAGATGTCCTGAGAGGAAAGGTGTGGCAGACTTTTTGCAAGAAGTAAGTGTCTTTGCATATTCTTTCAATGATTTGTTTAATCGAGTCACATTGTTTTAAAAGAGGTTTTATATGTAATTAATAACAACATAACTTTGACTTGAGAATAATTATGTTATAGGTGACATCGAGGAAAGATCAAGAGCAGTACTGGGTACACAGAGATGAGCCTTATAGATTTGTCACAGCCAAAGAGTTTTCTGAGGCACTTCAGACATTCCATGTTGGAAGAAACCTTGAGGAGGAACTTGCCACTGAATTTGACAAGTCAATGAGCCACCCAGCTGCTTTGACAACCCAAAAGTATGGATTGGGAAAATGGGAATTGTTTAAAGCTTGCTTGTCAAGAGAATATTTACTTGTGAAGCGCAATTCATTTGTCTACATCTTCAAAATTTGTCAAGTAGGTTTGCAAAATGGAAATTTTCATTTCATTTTATTGTCTTATCATCTAATGCTATGTGTACATTATTCAAGTCCATTATTGACTGCTTTCACCTCCTTTTAGCTTGCTGTAATGGCAATTATTGCCATGACCATTTTCGTCGGGACTCAGAAGCACAGAGATTCAGTAACTCACGGAGAGATATATGCTGGTGCATTGTTCTATGGCATTCTCGTGATTATGTTCAATGGGTTGGCTGAGATTTCCATGGTTGTTTCAAGGCTTCCTGTTTTCTACAAGCAAAGGGAAAATCTCTTCTTCCCTCCATGGGCATATGCTCTTCCTGCGTGGATCGTAAAAATCCCCATAGCTTTTGTGGAAGTGGGTGTTTGGGTATTGCTCACCTACTATTTCATTGGTTTTGATCCAGATGTTGGAAGGTAAAAGAGTTATGTTTCACACATACTCAGCAAACTTGTGAATTGATCCTTTTCCCCTCCCCCCATATCATTTTCCATTTGAATCCAATTGATTAAATAATGTTTATGTTCATTTGTCTACCTATTGCAGATTTTTTAGGCAATTCTTACTTCTTTTATTAGTAAACCAGATGTCTTTTTCATTATTCCGACTTACTGCAGCAGTTGGGAGGGAATTGAGAATAGCTCTAACATTAGGAGCGTTTGTATTGGCCATCCTTTTTGCTATGAGTGGTTATGTCCTATCAAAAGGTATCATGGATACAAAACAAAACAATCATAGTCATTCTCCCATTAAGTTCTAGACTAACAGTGCTCCTTTATTTTGTTTTCTTTGTGGTCATAGACAACATAAATAAATTGTGGCTATGGGGCTACTGGTTATCACCTATGATGCATGGAGAGAATGCCATTGTAAATAATGAGTTCCTTGGTAAGAGCTGGAGACATGTAAGTTTTTTAACTAATCTATATTCTCATTTTCATACATTCCTTAGCATATAAATAATCTGATGTATGTATATATTTTCTTATGAAAGGTCCTATCTAACTCAACGGAACCGCTAGGAGTTGAAATTTTGAAATCCCGGGGATTCTCCACTCAGTCATATTGGTACTGGATAGGTGTTGGGGTTTTGATTGGATACACATTACTTTTCAATTTTGGCTTTGTCCTTGCTCTCACTTACTTGAATCGTGAGTTCTTCACCTTAAATGTTTAATAAAACAGTGATATAAGATTATGTACTAATATCACAAAATTGATTATGCAGCAATCGTGAAGCATCGAGCTGTTTTATCAAAGGAACCTCAAAGCAATGAGCAGAATGGTAGTACTAAACAAGGAGCTAGTGAGTTGGAGCATGTAATTTATGACTCAAATAGAGGTATTTTATCTGATAGCAACTTAAAATATGAATTAATGTCTAAATGAGTAATAGTTGATTCACTTCACAGAGATAAATGGAGAAAGTGGAAGCACCACTCCTCTCTATTTTCCCACTTTGAAGGAAGCACTTGCTGCAGAGACAAAGTATCTGAAGAAAAGAGGAATGGTTCTCCCTTTTGAACCACATTCCATCACCTTTGATGAAGTAACATATTCTGTCCAAATGCCACAGGTAATGTAGAAACAATAAATTGAAAAAAGGTTGTATTCAAAATTTCAAAGCATTAGCTTAGTTAAATTAATTAAATACTTGCACTGAACTTGCAGCAAATGAAGGACCGAAGTGTTCTTGGGGATAAGTTGGTTCTTTTGAAGGGCGTCAGTGGAGCTTTCAGGCCAGGTGTTCTCACAGCTCTAATGGGTGTCACTGGTGCTGGCAAAACAACTCTGATGGATGTACTTGCTGGTAGAAAAACTGGAGGATATATTGGTGGGAACATCACAATCTCTGGATATCCAAAGAAGCAAGAAACATTTGCAAGGATTTGTGGGTACTGTGAACAAAATGATATTCACTCTCCAAATGTTACTGTGTATGAATCTTTGCTCTATTCAGCATGGCTCCGATTGTCTCCGGACATCAATGCTGAAACTAGGAAGGTTGGTATCTGAATCCCAAGCCTTTGCTTGGCTTTCATGTTTACCGTTTTTAGTTTAACATTGGCTGTTAACCAAATTGAACAATTGAGATTCCCATGAAGTAGCCATTTTAGTTATGTTGCATCCATGTCCGAATGCGGCTTATTTGAATATTCTAGCACTTCCCTTCCCTGGGTGTAGTTGCTGCGACAAATCCATACATATAAGTTTGCAAGTAAATTTTCTCAGTAGCTGAGTACATTAGTGCCAAACTAGTTTTATTTACCATTCATGGTTGGAATTATTGTCATAAAATAAAACAGGAAACAAAATGATGAATGTGACCAGAAAACACTTGCACGTTTTATGAGTGTTACTAAGTCTGAAACTGACTAATGGCTGCAGATGTTCATTGAGGAAGTCATGGAACTTGTGGAACTGAATCCAGTAAGGCATGCATTAGTTGGATTGCCTGGTGTTAATGGTCTCTCAACAGAGCAATGCAAAAGGTTAACCATAGCCATTGAACTTGTGGCAAATCCTTCTATAATATTCATGGATGAGCCAACTTCAGGGCTAGATGCAAGAGCTGCTGCTATTGTTATGAGAACAGTTAGGAACACAGTAGACACTGGAAGAACAGTTGTCTGCACCATCCATCAGCCTAGCATTGATATATTTGAATCTTTTGATGAGGTGAATGAGCAGAATCAAGAAATCTAGTAATTTTAGTTTGTTCTCTTCCATTACCGAATTTCTAATTTTTTGTCACAATGAAATGCAGTTATTGCTATTGAAGCAAGGAGGGGAAGAGATATATGTGGGGCCACTTGGACATCATTCTTCCGATTTAATTAGTTACTTTGAGGTAGAAAATAGAACTGCTATTTAAAAAATAGGGAATACTGAATTCATGTTTTGCTTCAAATCATTATCTTCTGTAAAAATTTCACTCTTGTGCACACTTCTATATATCTTGAAGGGAATCGAAGGTGTCAGTAAGATGAAAGATGGCTATAACCCAGCAACATGGATGTTGGAAGTCACAAATTCAGCAAAAGAAATGGAAATGGGGATTGATTTTGCGGAGGTGTACAAAAATTCAAAATTATACAGGTATTTCCAATTGTTTGAAGTCAAATAAAACTAAGGAACTTGAGAATAATATGCTAGAAAGCTCTTAATGGTAAAGAGTACAACATTGTTGTTGTAATTTGTTAGTCACAGTATAGAATGTTTGCCAATATAAACTGCTCTTTGACATTTTGTTTCAGGAGAAACAAAACACTCATTAAAGAAGCGAGTACTCCAGCTCCTGGTTCAAAAGAACTTTATTTTCCATCACAGTACTCAAGATCCTTTCTAACCCAATGCATGGTTTGCTTATGGAAACAGCATTGGTCTTACTGGCGCAATCCTCTATACACTGCCGTAAGATTTATTTATTCAACCACCGTAGCTTTTATGCTTGGGAGCATGTTTTGGAACCTTGGATCCAAAATGTAAGATCAAACTAGAAACCTAGAAATGTCATTATGGCTTCAAAATCTGGTGTTGTGTAACTAGTGTTTGAATCTAATTAACAATAATTTTTCACATGAATAATTGCAGTGAAAAGCAACAAGATCTTTTTAATGCTATGGGGTCAATGTATGCTGCTGTTTTCGTTATTGGCATGAAGAATGCTATTTCAGTGCAGCCAGTTGTTGCTGTTGAGAGAACAGTCTATTATAGGGAAAGAGCAGCTGGAATGTATTCAGCTTTGCCATATGCTTTTGCTCAGGCAAGCTATTCCTTATTTTTCAAAACTTGTCTTTTTATCTAATTGTTGTTATATCATCCTAAATCATCTTCTTAATAAAATGATTCCTTTTATTTACTTAATTATTATGTGTGAATAATTTACCTCTGCATTCTTTCTTTCTAATAATGTTCATATTCTCTTGCAGGTTCTAATTGAGCTACCATATGCTCTTGTACAAACTGTGGTATATGGCATTATAATTTATGGAATGATTGGTTTTGAGTGGACTGTGGCTAAATTTTTTTGGTACATATTCTTCGTGTATTTCACGTTCTTGTACTTCACCTTGTATGGCATGATGTCAGTGGCCTTGACCCCAAATCAACACATTTCCTTTGTAATCTCATCTGCATTCTATTCAGTATGGAATCTCTTCTCAGGATTTGTGGTACCAAGACCGGTAAATTTGAACTTCCTTTCATATTTAGTTCACCTATCTTTCGATCCCAATCTAAGAATAAGAAATTTTATTTTCAATCTTAATTTTTAATTAATCTTAACAATTGATAGTTAATTGATTTTATTGTTTCTAATTTATTTTTCCATTTTGTGATGGGGTAACAGAGGATCCCAATATGGTGGAGGTGGTATAGTTGGGCAAATCCTGTGGCTTGGAGTTTGTATGGATTGGTGGCTTCACAATATGGAGACATAAAGCATAGCATTGAAACCACTGACGGAAGTGCAACAGTGCAAGACTTTGTTAGAATTTACTTTGGTTTCAAGCATGATTTTCTGGGAGTGGTTGCAGTTGGGATTGTTGCATTCTCAGTGGTTTTTGCATTGGTCTTTGCCATATCAGTGAAAAAGCTTAATTTCCAAAAACGTTAAGAACAGCATTCAAATGCTTTGTATAGGATGTTCCGCATAATATTTTATAATATAATAGGAGGAGGGTTATATTTATAAATTTTTTGTCTACTCAATTATTATTTTGGAGAATACACAATCAAATATTTGTATTTGCCGGAATACATAGTTGAATTTGTAATCAAAAAAGTTCGTAAATGTAATATTTTTCATATAATAGAGAGGATATATGAGTTTGATATAATTAATGAAACTTTTCTTCTAATATCAAGCTTTATTTAATTTATTTATTATTATTTTTTGTAGGAACTTATTTATTGTTTACGTAGTTAAAAAAATTCGCTTGGAAATAAACTTACTAACAAATAAAGTTTGAAAGTGATTTTAATATCACTTTTGGTTAAAAGTGTAAATAGATTAAGTCAGTCTACAGGGATTTACGGGCTAGTCTATATCAGGTCAGGCTCAGCTCAGCCTATTAAATATAGTCAAATAGAACAGGCTTAGACTTTTAAAAATATCTATTTAGAAAACAGGTCACAGGTTTTCTTTTACATGTCAGTCCTATAAGCTTAAAGTCAGCTTATATCATATTATTTATTTTAAATAAAATAAATAAAATTATTATTATAATAATTTTAAATAATGGGGCAGGTTATATTTATAAACTTTTTTGTTTACAAACTCTTACAAACTACACTATGTTCTCTCAGGAGAACACTAATTACACTATGTTCTCCCGGGAGAACATAATGTAATTTGTAAAAAATTTCAAAAAAAGTTTGTAAACGGATCTTTCCCCTTAAATAATAAAGTAATCTTATTTTAATTTTTTAAATTATTGAATGTTGAATAATAAGGGTGTTCGCGGTCTGGATTGAATCGCTTTTAGAAGCAAAATTCATCTGATCCAATCCTTTCGGTTTGATCATGTAATCATCCATTCGGTTTGGATTATTTTTTCAAATCCGATCCGATCAAATCCAATTTTTTTCGGTTTGGATTGGATCGATTTTCGGTTTTTTGAAAATCCTAAAATTTGTTTCATAATTATTGTGCAAATAAAATATTTTGTATATATTGGATTTGTAATTTTTTTTTAAATACAAAAGCATTAGTAAACGATAATATAATTTTTTTTTTTGATGAGATGTGACTAAGTTTTTTCTTGGGTTTAATTGATGAGTTAATGAATCTTGAGTTTAGAAATGTTTGGGTTATGGTTGGGGAAAGACCCAAGTAGATAGGGAGGAATTAATATATTGGATCGGTTTTCATCAACCCATCCGAAAATCGATCCAATCCAATTAAAATTTGCGATTTTTTTTCGGTTTTCGATTTTTTGATTTTCGGTTTATTCAGTTATCGATTTCTCGGTTCGGTCACCGCGGTTTGAATCGGTTGATGAACACCCCTATTGAATAAGTTTAAACATGCTAATAAGCTTAAACCAAGGTTTTTGTTTTTAAATATAGGTCAGACCAAACTTATAATTTGTGCCTATATAAGGCTAATAGGTCAGGCTAAGCCTAAAATATTTTACATTGACCTAGGCTATTTATGTCAAAGCCTAGCTTAACCTAGCTTATTTATACCTCTACTCTTGGTCATGTATTTTGAAATGTATTGTTTGACACTTTTTATATATTTTAATATTTTCATCATAGACTCAAATTATAAAAATAGGGTAAAATTCAAATACTCTGTGGCTAGGGGTGTAAATGGGTTAGGCCGCCTATATGGGCCTACGGCCTTACCTATATTAGGTCAGACTTGGCCTATTACAAATAGTAAAATAGAATAGGCCTAGACTTTTAAAAAAAAACCTATTTAGAAAACAGGCCATAAGTTTTTTTTGTACATATCGGATCTATAAGCCTACAGGCCGGCCTATATCGTATTATTTATTTTAAATAAAATAAATAAATTTATTATTTTAATAATTTTGAATAATAAAGTAATATTATTTTAGTTTTCTTTTAATTGTTGAATGTTTAATAGGCTTAAACAGGCCTAGGTCAACACTTTTATTTTTTAAATATAGGTCAGGTCAGACTTGTAATTTGGTGCCTAAACAGGCTAATAGATCAGACCAGACCCAGTATTTTTTACAGAGGCCTGACTTATTTAAGTCAAAGTCTAGCCTATCCTATTTACACCCCTACATGTGGCATACTCAAATTTTTTGTCCCGTAACTTTTTTTATCACTTACTTTATGTTTTTTTTTTTTGGGTCTAAATTATAATATATTGATGAAAATATGTTAAAGATGTCATTTGTCATATAATCTAACTTTTTTACTCCACTTTCAATTATTTAAGCTCAATCATGGTGTACCAAGTTTAAGGCCAATCATTATTAACTATTGTGTTTTCAAGAATTCATTACAAAATTTAAAAATATAAATCATAATATATACATGATAGAAGACAAAATTAATAATAAATATATTATAGTATGCTTATAATATATTATTCATGTTTTCTTTAAAATAATTACAACAATCTTACAATGTAATTCAAATATATAATAATAACAAAAAACATAAACGATTTTCGAGATTCATAATATCTTTCATATAATTTCTCAATATTAATAAAACAAGTGAATTAATATTAAAGCAATTTAAATTAAATAAAAATATATAAAAATGTTAACTATTATAATTTTTAAAATCATTTAAATAATAATGTAATATATTTAAAATAATCTAAGTAAATAATTAAAATTAAATTAGAGTCTTGAGTCATGTAAAACCTATTGTTCCTAATTTCCTATGACTGGTATTATTATTATGATTAATGCTTCTTCAAGTATAATATAACTATTTGAAATTCTCTTAAATTTCTTTTTTTGGGGGGTACTAAGTTAATCTTTTTTATTCAATACGGTATAATCTAGTTTACAGATTAATATCAAAAGGGAATCTTCCAAATTGCAATACTATATTTATTTATATATTTATTTTATATTTATCAAACTCCATTAACCACCTGAACCGTTGTTTATAGATAGTGTTTTTAGGTGTAATGTTTGAACCCAGTACATCTTTCATTAGATGGGTTTTGTTCCCTCCAATTCTTCGCTACCTTGTTTAAATGTTGACGCAGGACGGGCAGCGCATAGTTAAAATTTCATTGTGAAATCTACCAAAATAAAAATAAAAATTCATTGTGAAATTTTTGTATTTATTTTTTTCTTCAGATACATTAAATAAATGAGTTCTAATTATTATTAATAAAAAAATAAACACAAAATTTTTATATGATCAGATTATATAAAATTTTAAACTTAAAGGATCTATTCTCATGTTACCTACTAAAAATGGATCCTTTCATATGTTAATTAATAAGATCATGATTAGGGTGAAAGTGGATTGAGCTGGGCCAAACTTTGTTCCGAAAAACCTAAGCCTATGTCAAAAAAATTCAATTTGGCTTGGCCCAAGCCTAATACGAGTCTAACTGTTAGTCTGACTTGACCCGTTTATAAGAAAACAAATGACCTGATCTAACCCGTTAGCTTGTTAATGTTTAACTTCCAAGCAGAACCATGAATCAACTTCATAAAATATTCAAATTATGTTCCTAAATCAAAAATCACAATTCAATATCCAAACAGAATCATAAATTACAACAAAACTCATCACAATATGCATTTAAGTCACTTTCAAAAGCAAAATGCTCAAATTAAATAACATATATTTCATCGGTTCCAACAAACAAATCTATACTATATAATTAAAATAACTACATGAATCCAACAAACACATCATGATGCTTGTAGTAAGTATAACCTATCCCAAAAACTTTTTAATATATTCATATACATAATCTAACATGTTAAAATGTTGGTTCCTCATACATAAGAAATAAAATCAGATTTCTATTAAAATATAATCGAATATAATTAAGTTATAAATAATTGTAATTGATTAAATTTATATCTTTTATTTTTTCTTCAAGACATACTTATTCTATTTTATTTAAAATAAATAGTACAATATAAGTCGGCTTGTAGACTTATAGGCCATATCTTGTTTTTTCTTCAAGACATACTTATTCTATTTTATTTTATTTAAAATAAATAGTACAATATAGACCGACTTGTAGACTTATAGGCCAGACCTTGTGGAAGTGGGCCTACAGCTTATTTATTAAACAAGTTTTTTCAAAGACCAAGCCCGGTCTATTTTATGAAATATACTAGATCAGGTCTGGTCTGATGTAGGCCGAGTCGTAGGCCCCTGTAGGCCGACTCGGCCCAATTTCACCCCTAATCATGATTCATGTCATACGTGAAAATTATAACTATATAAAGTGAATCAATGATGATAAAGAAAAAAAGAAATTAAGAAATTAAGATAGATAATTACAAAGGGGAAGGATATTGTAACAACCAAGTTGTGTTACTACCATGTTACTACTAATCAATCTCACCCACTGTTAGATCGATTATGTTGATCCAACAGTTATATTTCTTTCCATCTTTGTATGATCATGATTTTTCAAATTTAATACTTTATATTTATTTCCACCTTTATATAGTTATGATTTCTCATATTTAATGCTTTCATTTTAAATAAGGAGAATCATAACCGTACAAAGATGGAAATAAATATAACCGTTGGATCAACATAATCGATCTAACGGTGAGATTAATTAGTAATAACATGATAGTAACACAACTTAGTTGTTACAATATCCTTCCCCAATTACAAATATTACCATTAACTTATTCTTATATGAATAAAATTCCCCACATAACATAACAGGTCTAACTAATAAATGAGAGGATACACTCGCAGCACAGTTATTTCGGATACCCCAACATTCCCACCTCTATGTAAACGGCTTTGAACAAAACAAAACAAAATTCAGAGACAAAACAAAACAAAGCACATTGTCAGAATCGTGTCATGGTTGATTTCCGGCATCTAAAGTATACCATGTTGTTTCGGCATATTTTGTCTTGTTTTCATTATATTATTTGGTAAGGGACCTTCCATAACGACGCCGTTCAACCAGATTTTTTTATTTTTTATTTTTTATTTTGATTGGTTCATTGCTTGTGACTAGTATGATTTGAGTCCAGAATTAATGTTTTAAACTCATTTCAAAGACAGTAATCTGGAGCTCTGATTCCCAATTGCTCAGTTCACTAGTACTAATTTAGTTACCATAATTTGGTGTTCAAACCGATATTTCATATATTTTTTATTTTTTTATCTTTAGACCATGCTCCATGTGTTCGATCTTTTGACAAAGACAAAAAAATAAAAAAGATATTTCCCACGAGATCAATTCTACCCCAATTCATACCACGAGGGGTGTCACATTATGTTTATCCAAAAGCTGATATTATATTCAACTGAACTATTTTCAGTTGGCATAGTATGTTTGTAGTTACAACCTTTTTTCAACGTATCCCCTTGTTTTTTGGAATATGAATATCACATACGCAGTTATGTTCCACATTTGAAATCCCCGCCAATTCTGTCACAGTTGAAAATGAAAGTCCCCTACTTACCTTGCTACCTCTCTATATATATATGGCAACATCTTTTATTATTTCACGTTCAACCAAATGGAAAAGAACTGGGTCCTTTCCACCACAGAAAAAAGAGAGCAAAAGAACTAAACTAGGAGAAAGTTTTTTGGCAACTGATTTTCAATACTTCTTTAGTTACTGGGTTCCATTCAGTTTTAGCTGGGGTTGCATCAAGATTAAAACTTTTTTTTGGTGGCATGGAGGGTGGGGGTAGTTTCAGGATTGATAGTTCATCAATTTGGAGGAAGAATGATGCTGAGATCTTCTCTAACTCTTTCCATCAAGAGGATGATGAAGAAGCTCTCAAATGGGCTGCCACTCAGAAACTTCCTACGGTTAAACGTTTGAGGAAAGGTTTGCTGACTTCATCTGAAGGGAAAACCACAGAAATCGATATACAGAAACTTGGGTTGCAAGAAAGAAGAGCTCTGCTTGAAAGACTCGTGAAAACTGCCGAAGAGGACAACGAGAAGTTTCTGCTGAAGCTCAGGGATCGAACTGATAGGTGAGAATTCCACTCCCATTTCTTCTTCTTCATTTTAATTGAGTTGCCTTTGGAATGCACTGATAGCTTCTCCTCTTCTTCTTACTTGGATGATATCAGAGTTGGAATTGATCTTCCTACAATAGAGGTTAGATTTGAGCATTTGAACATCGAAGCAGAAGCTCATGTAGGAAGCAGATCTTTGCCTACCTTCACTAACTTCATGGTTAATATAGTGGATGTAAGTGGTACCAACTTTCGTAAATGGAAGAATTTGCTATATGATCTTATTGAAGGAGATTCTAACTTACCAATTTGGTTTCATTATTTTGTTTTTCCTTTTTTTACAATTTTAAAGGGCCTGTTGAACTCTTTGCATATACTTCCAAGTAGAAGACAACGTATAAATATTCTCCAGGATGTTAGTGGAATAATAAAGCCTGGCAGGTACCAATGCAAATATTGTTAAATTTATTGATATTTCTTTGGAAGACAAGACCATAATTAGCTAGGACCTTCGTAACCAATGTAACATGTTTCTATTCGCTCCTCTACAGAATGACACTGCTTTTGGGCCCTCCAAGTTCTGGAAAAACCACACTCTTGTTAGCTTTGGCCGGAAAACTTGATTCAAAATTAAAGGTTAAGAGGACATTAAAGAGAAGATATTTATTTATTATAACGATGTTTTCATGTTTTAGCTCTATTTTTGAATCTTGAATCTCTAGCTAATATAGTCTGGCTTCTTGATCAGCTCTCAGGAAAGGTAACTTATAATGGTCATGGGATGAATGAGTTTGTACCCCAAAGAACTGCTGCTTATGTCAATCAAAATGATCTTCATATTGGAGAAATGACGGTCAGAGAAACCTTGGCCTTTTCAGCAAGAGTCCAAGGAGTTGGGACTTGTTATGGTTAGTCTACAGGAATGCTTTTTGCTTATATCCTGGCTGAAATTTTAGATGAAAATTAAGTTTTGACGATGTGTAATACTTATGTCATTGTGCAGACTTGGTAGAAGAATTGTCCAGAAGAGAAAAAGAGGAAAATATCAAGCCTGATCCAGATATTGATGTCTACATGAAGGTAAAATACAGGCCATTGTTTGTCAGAAACATGGTTTTCCCCTATTTTATATGCACCCCTTACCCTTCATTTTATATTTTTGAATAGCTAGTAGCAGAGAAAAATATGACAGCTTAATAATTGTGATATCATACCTATTTAATTTTTGAGATTCTGTTATTCTACTTCTTGCTACTAATTTCAAATTAAATTTCTCACCCAGAAGAAATTTGATATGAAGAAATAGTAGGTGATAAATTAGTTGTAACAGTATACAAAGCAGTGACTTTTAATGTATGTTACATCAGAAGTTAGTTATCTTGAAACTAGTTTATCGTCTATTTCTTTTGCATACAAATAGAAATGATTCATAATTAAGTGGCTGTCCTTTTTGCACATAATGCTCAGGCTATAGCAATTGAAGGCCAAGAGGAAAATTTGATAACAGATTATGTCATAAGGGTAAAATTTATACTTTCAGAACCATCTCTGATCAACATGAACTCGTTATAATATTTTGTTGTAAAGTCTCTTGTTTCTTTTCTATACATATGCAGATTTTGGGACTGGAGGTGTGTGCTGATACTGTTATAGGAAATGCATTGTTAAGAGGTATCTCTGGTGGACAAAGGAAACGCGTTACAACTGGTAAAACAAACCTGATTTCAATCTTGAATTATACCATGTTTAATCTCCTCAATGAATTGATATGAGAATCTTTGATAATTATAAATCTTTACATACAGGGGAGATGTTGGTTGGACCAGCTAAAGCTTTTTTCATGGATGAAATCTCTACTGGTTTGGATAGCTCAACAACTTTTCAAATTGTGAATTCACTCAAGCAATATGTCCACATTCTAAAAGGAACCGTCGTCATCTCACTCCTACAGCCAGCACCAGAGACTTACAATCTTTTTGATGATATAATTCTACTCTCTGATAGTCACATTGTGTACCAGGGTCCCCGCGGACATGTGCTTGAATTCTTCGAATTAATGGGTTTTAAATGTCCTGAGAGGAAAGGAGTGGCAGACTTTTTGCAAGAAGTAAGTGTCATTTTGTCTTCTCTCAAAGATATAATTTGTCTACACTGGTAAAAGAGGGTTTTGTATGTAATAATAACTTAATTTTGACCGAGAAAACTATTATGCTATAGGTAACATCAAGGAAAGATCAGGAGCAGTACTGGATACATAGAGATCAACCTTATAAATTTGTCACAGCCAAAGAGTTTGCCGAGGCACTTCAGTCATTTCATGTTGGGAGAAGCCTTCGTGAGAAACTTGCTACTGAATTTGACAAGTCTAAGAGCCACCCAGCTGCTTTGACAACCAAAAAATATGGAGTGGGAAAATGGGAACTGTTAAAAGCCTGCTTATCAAGAGAATATTTACTTATGAAGCGCAATTCATTTGTCTACATCGTCAAGCTTTGCCAAGTAGGTTTGGAAACTGTAAACTTTCATTTCATTTTCTTATCTTCTAATGTTATGTTTACATTATTTCATTACTGACAGCTTCCCCTTCCTCTTAGCTTGTTGTACTGGCAATTATTGCCATGGGCATTTTCCTCCGTACTGATATGCACAGAGATTCAGTGACTGACGGTGGTATATATGTGGGTGCATTGTTCTATGCTGTTGTTGTGATTATGTTCAATGGGTTGCCTGAGTTTTCCATGGTCGTTTCAAGGCTTCCTGTTTTTTACAAGCAAAGGGAACATCTCTTCTTCCCTCCATGGGCATATGCTCTTCCCGCATGGATCCTAAAAATCCCCATTACTTTAGTGGAAGTGGGTGTTTGGGTATTCCTCACCTACTATGTCATTGGTTTTGATCCAGATGTTGGAAGGTAAAAGAGCTATGTTTCCACACATACTCAACAAACTTGTAAATTTATCTTTTCTCATTTTTTATTTGAATCCTACTAAATATAAATAATGATATGTATTTATGTGTCCACCTAATGCAGATTTTTTAAGCAATACCTTATTCTTGTACTAGTATACCAGATGGCTTCTTCATTATTCCGATTTATTGCAGCAGTTGGGAGGGAACTGACAGTGGCTCTAACATTTGGGTGGCTTGCATTGGCTATCCTTGTTTCAATGAGTGGTTTTGTCCTATCAAAAGGTATTACGGATACATAAAACAAAATAGTCGCAGTCTTTCTCCCATTGCTTTCTAGGCTAACGGTGCTCCTTTGTTTTTTTTCTTTTCTTTATGCACACAGACAATATTAAAAAATGGTGGTTATGGAGCTTCTGGATATCACCTATGATGCATGGACAGAATGCCTTGGTAAATAATGAGTTCCTTGGTAAGAGATGGAGACATGTAAGTTTTTAACTAATCTATATGTTCATTTTTATCCCTTCCTTGTCATATAAATAATCTGATGTCTAGATATATTTTCTTATGAAAGGTTCTACCTAACTCATTGGAACCGCTAGGAATTGAAGTTTTGAAATCGCGCGGGTTCTTTACTGAGTCATACTGGTACTGGATAGGTGTTGGGGTTTTGATTGGATATACATTACTTTTCAACTTTGGCTACATTCTTGCTCTCACTTACTTGAATCGTGAGTTTCTTCACCTTAAATGTTTAATAAAGCAGTGAAGATAAGCTTATGTACTAATATCACAAAATTGATTATGCAGCACTCGGGAAGCATCGGGTTGTTATATCAGAGGAACCTCGAAGCAATGAGCAAAATGGTGGTAATATAAAAGGAACTAATGTGTTTGTTTAAATTATTAGAATCTAGGTAGGGAAGAATTGAGAGTGAATAATATTTTCTTTTGTATAATGACGTGATATAAACATTAAAGCACTAATTCCAATTTATGCTAATAGCAAACCCTTAAAATAAGAAAACAAATCATGAAATATAAGGAAATATGAAAACTAATCCTAATATATAATCAAGATATTATATGATATTTTTTAGATGTAAAGAACCAATTCAACCCAAAATCTTAAGTTGTTGGGTGAGGCTACATTAATGGTTTTATATATCTCAACATGCCTCCTCACATGAGAGCCTACTGGGCTTGAAGGGTGGATGATGCACAGGCCCACCTACCCGTGCGAAGAAAGAAATTCCACTAGAAAGAAAGTGGGTGGCAGTGAGGATCGAACCCGGTACACCGAGGCTCTGATACCATGTAAAGAACCAATTCAACCCAAAAGCTTAAGCTGTTGGGTGAGGCTACATTAATGGTTTTATATATCTCAACATTAGATATTCTAACGCTTCCTACAATTGACAAAGCTTTAAGCTTGTCAAAAAATTACTTCTCTATAACAGAAAAATAACCTAACAATATAATCTAGACTCCACAAAACATGGTTGGAAAGACAAATCATGGATGTTGGAAATGTCATAGAGATGAGCATTACTGGAAAGACAACTCAGCAAGATGGTTGAAATGTTGTTAGGCCAAGGAAGAAGATACTTCGCTGAATGAGCGTCAGTGGAAAAGTCCTAGCAAGAAATTACACAAGGCAAAAACTAAATCTTCTCCTCCAAGTTCATCAAGAACAACATTTGGAAAATTCAAACCACAAGAAAACTTAGATCCAAAAAATTGAAATTGAAATTGAGGCCGGTGTGCTTGAGGGAGATAATAACATTGCTAAAATAAAATTTCAGATCTTAGAAAACTCCACAGTGGAATAGTGATGGGACAGGTCACGGTGAATGATACTGCTGTGATGCCACGTAGTGAACAAACTCCCCTAAAAACTTTAGTTATTTGGTAAAGACACATGAATAATTTTATATTATATCTCTAACACGGTCCCTTTGGACTTGAAGCGTCGACAATGCACAAGCATACCTGCCTTGTTCTAAAATTCAACTTTTTATTAGAAAAATATAGACAACAAAGATCGAACTTTTGAGCACTTGATCATAAAAGCTCTTATATTATGTCATAAACTCCCAAAAGTTTAAATTGTTTGCTAAAAACATATGAATGATTTTATATTATATCTCATACAATTTTGAAGTAAATAAAATATAGCCTTTCTAGCACTCAAATAGAGGTACTTCATCTCATAACTAAAAATGTAGTAATGCATAGCTGAGTAACAGTTGATTTTAAATTCACGTAACACCTTATGGTTAACACTGGAACCACTTCACAGTGAGAAATGGAAAAAGCATAAGTGGAAACACCTGTCCTTGCACTTTATCCACCAGGCAAGAAGCAGTTGCGATAGAGAAAAATCACAAGCAGAAAAGAGGAATGCTTCTTCCTTTTGAACCACATTCCATCACCTTTGATGAAGTAACATATTCTGTCGACATGCCACAGGTAATGTAGAAACAACAAATTGAAAAAGGTTGTATTCAACTTTCAAAGCATTAGAGAAATAAAGATTATGAAATACTTGCACTAAACTTGCAGGAAATGAAGAACCGAGGTGTTCTTGAGAATAAGTTGGTTCTTTTGAAGGGTGTCAGTGGAGCTTTCAGGCCAGGTGTTCTTACTGCTCTGATGGGTGTCACTGGTGCTGGCAAAACAACTCTAATGGATGTACTTGCTGGTAGAAAAACTGAGGGATATATTGGGGGGAACATCACAATCTCGGGGAATCCAAAGAAGCAAGAAACATTTGCAAGGATATCTGGGTACTGTGAGAAAAACGATATCCACTCTCCTCATGTTACTGTGTATGAATCTTTGCTCTATTCTGCGTGGCTTAGATTGTCCCCAGACATCAATGTTGAAACCGGAAAGGTTGGTATCTGAATCCCAAGCCTTTTCTTGGCTTTCACGTCTACTGTTATTGTTTAAAATAGGTTGTTAACCAGTTTGAATGCTTGAGATTGCCATGAAGTAGCCATTTTAGTTATACTTCATCCATGTCCAAGTGTGGCTTATTCGAATATTCTAGCACTTCCCTTATCTAGATTGAGCTGCTGCCACAAATCCATATATATAAGTTTGCAAGTAAATTTACTCAGTAGATGAGTCCGTTCATGAGTGCCAAAATAGTGTTATTTACCATTCATGTTTGGAATTATTATGTCACAAAATAACACAGGAAACAAAAAGATGAGTGTGAGAGAGAAAAAGAAAAAACCACTTTCATGTTTTATCAATGTTACTAAGTTTGAGACTGACTATTGGTTGCAGATGTTCATTGAGGAAGTCATGGAACTTGTGGAACTGAATCCACTGAGGCATGCATTAGTTGGATTGCCTAGTATTAATGGTCTCTCAACAGAGCAACGCAAAAGGTTGACCATCGCAGTTGAACTTGTGGCAAATCCTTCTATAATATTCATGGATGAGCCAACTTCTGGGCTAGATGCAAGAGCTGCTGCTATTGTTATGAGAACAGTTAGGAACACAGTAGACACTGGAAGAACAGTTGTCTGTACTATCCATCAGCCTAGTATTGATATTTTTGAATCTTTTGATGAGGTGAATTGGACAGAATCGAGAAATGTAGCAATATTAGTTTGTTCTCGTCAATTACTGAGTTTCTAATCTTTTTTTCACAATGAAATGCAGCTATTGCTTATGAAGCAAGGGGGACAAGAGATATATGTGGGACCACTTGGACATCATGCTTCCCATTTAATTAGTTATTTTGAGGTAGAAAATAGAAATGCTACTATGAAAAAAGGGAATACTGAATTCATGTTTTGCTTCAGATCATTACCTTCGTGTAACAATTTCCCTCATGCTCACTTTTATCTTGAAGGGAATCGAAGGTGTTAGTAAGATTAAAGATGGCTATAACCCGGCAACATGGATGCTGGAAGTCACAAGTTCAGCAAAAGAAATGGAATTGGGGATTGATTTTGCTGAAGTGTACAAAAATTCAGAGTTATACAGGTATTTTCAACTGTCTAAAGTCTAATCAAATTACTGTACTTGAAAATAATCTGGTAGAAAGCACTTAATGGTGAAAAGTACAAGAATTTTGTTGTAAGTTGTTCTTCGCGGTATAGACTGTTTGCTGATATAAACTGGTCTTTGGCATTTTGTTTCAGGAGAAACAAAACACTTATTAAAGAAGTGAGTACTCCAGCTCCTGGTTCGAGAGACCTTTATTTTCCTTCACAGTACTCAAAATCCTTTTTGACCCAATGCATGGCTTGCTTGTGGAAACAACATTGGTCTTACTGGCGCAATCCTTTATACACTGCCATAAGATTTCTTTACTCAGCCGCTGTAGCTGTTTTGCTTGGTAGCATGTTTTGGAACCTTGGCTCCAAAATGTAAGATAAAACTGGAAACTTGGAAATGTTATGGCTTCAAAATCATGTTTTCTGTAACTTCTCTTTGATCTAACATGAGTTTTTCACATCAATTATTGCAGTGAAAAGCAACAAGATCTTTTTAATGCTATGGGCTCGATGTATGCTGCTGTTCTCCTTATTGGCATAATGAATGCTAATTCAGTGCAGCCAGTAGTTGCTGTTGAGAGAATAGTCTTTTATAGGGAAAGAGCGGCTGGAATGTATTCAGCTTTGCCATATGCTTTTGCTCAGGCAAGCTATTCCCTATTTTAAAAACTTGTCTTTTATATGAGTGTTGCAATATCCTCCCAAGTCATCTTCTTAATACTTATTGCTTGTGTAGCCCTGCTTTTTTTTTTTTTGCTTAAAAACTAATTAAAGCTAAAGCTAAAAATAAAGGTAAAGCTCTTTTGACGATTATATGAAAAATCTTTGGTAATATAAATTAGATGTGTCCAAATATATAAATGCAGATAGATTACCGGGAAAAAATTCAACAACCTGGCTGCATATTATATAACTAGATGCAGAAACTGGACTTATCAAATTTGCTCCCAGCTACCCAAAAATTTGGCATACATAAACTAAGCATTTTGCATCCTGACTTCAAAGCATTATGAAGCTCTGGTTACTGAAAAATATCTTCTATGATAGAGCTCTCTTGAGTGATTCATCATGATTTGTTCATTCCCTAGAGGCATAGTCTGCACGGTATCAAACTCATTAAAAAGTGTCAAATTGTTGCATGGGGAAACCTTCGTGATAAAAAGAGACACCTAAACCCTCGTACCTGAAGAAATTATTAAATGAAAAAGTAAACACATTTAATGTTTTCTTGATTTAGTAATAAGAAGATTGATTAGAAGTATTTAGAATTATTCCTTTTATTTACTTCATTATGTGTAAATAATTTACCTCTGCCTTATTTCTTTCTACACTGCATCTTCTCTTGCAGGTTGTAATTGAGCTCCCATATGTTCTTCTACAAGCTGTGGTCTATGGCTTTATAATTTATGCAATGATTGGTTTTGAGTATACTGTACCTAAAGTTTTGTGGTACCTATTCTTCGTGTATTTCACCTTCCTGTACTTCACCTACTATGGCATGATGTCAGTGGCCATGGCCCCAAACCAACACATTTCCTATATAATTTCCTCTGCAATCTATGCTGTATGGAATATCTTCTCAGGATTCATTATCCCACGACCAGTAAGTTTTGGATTCCTTTTATATTTTGTGGACTATGTTATGAATAGGTACTTTATAATAGATAGGATATTGTTACTATCAATTAGTGTTACTACTCATGTCACTACTAATTTGTTTTACCGGATCCAATGGTTATATTTATTTTCATTTTTGTATAGTTAAGATTCTCCATATTTAATGTGAAAGCATTAAATATGAGAAATCATAACCATACAAAGCTGGAAATAAATATAAAGTATTAAATATAGGGAAAAAAAAAAGATTTTTAGAAAGTTAAATCAGAACAGTCAACATAATCAATCTAACGGTGAAATAAACTGGTAGTGACATTAGTAATAACACTAATTGATAGTAACAATATCCTATCTCACTTTATAAACATAGAAGTGATAGCTAATTGATTTTATTTTATTTTTTAATTTAATTTATTTTTCCATTTTGGGATTGGGTAACAGAGGATCCCAGTACGGTGGAGATGGTACAGTTGGGGAAATCCAGTGGCTTGGAGTTTGTATGGATTGGTGGCTTCACAGTATGGAGACATAAAGCATAGCATTGAAACCGATGAAGGAAGTGAAACAGTGGAAGACTTTGTGAGAAACTACTTTGGTTTCAAGCATGATTTTCTGGGTGTGGTTGCAGCAGTGATTGTTGCATTCTCACTAGTCTTTACATTGGTCTTTGCCATATCAGTAAAGATGTTTAATTTCCAACGGCGTTAGATTCTAATTTTTTGTATTGGATGTTGGATTAGGTCTATGTACAGAATAATATAAGTTCTGTTAGTATAAGATATGTTAATATGAAATTTGATTATATAAGGTGTAGTTAAATTTTAATATTATTCAGCATTTGCCAATTAATGTATTGAAATTGGCATCCTTTATATCAATATGTGTAATTATATCATTACATGCATTACATATAGAGACATTAAAATCATTTTTGTATATAGGCATTTGATAAAATGATTTGGATATGGAAAAACACTATAATAATATTATATATTCAATGAATATTCGTAATGATTCAAAACAGATATAATTCATATTATAAGTTGAGTATTCAAGACATCTAAAGTCTAATTAATTTAATGCCTTAAAAACACAGTAATAATTGAAAAACAAAATAAGAATTTCAATACTCAAAATGGTTTCAAAGACTCGCTAATCAAAAAGCATTTAATTATTTAATTATTACAGGAAAAATCATCATTTAAAAACTATTAAATTTGTGTTACATTCCTAAAAGTGCTTTGCAGCTTTTAAAAGATTGTAAAAAATAATATTCAACTTTTAAAAATCTTTCAGCCTAAAGTCATAGATAGTTTTGCATTTGAAATGCATTTTAGAAAAATAAGAAAATAGGTCAATTCAAAAATAAATAATAAATCTAAAAATTATAACTTTCCATCAGAATAATCATTAATAATGCAAATTCATAACTGACACAATTATATTCAATTTTCAATTATAAAAATCACAAACCTACAATGGTAATAATCTTATTGCATAATCATGTAAACTCAAAAATAATGTATTAAATTATTGAATGACATTTAACCATGCATGAAACAATTGTAACAGTTCAATTTCAAATAAAAGGCAATCTAATAGTCATCAAGAATCAAAACCTAATAAAATTAATAGTTATGACATTAATTTTGATTCACAAAATTGAGAATAATTCATTTAATTACATATCATCGTTACTCTTTATTTGCATTCAGTTAAAAGAATATTACTGAATAGATGAAAATAAAATATATTATATACAAAACAACAAACATCAAATAATAAAAAAATATTTTTACATTACGTGCAATGTACACCTGTTCAAATATTTGAAAGACTTCTAGCAAATCAATATTTACAAAACACCCAAATGCTTTGCTTGCATGTTTTGGAATGTGTGGACATGCATAGTTATATATATATTTATGGGTTACACATAATGACTTTGTAAATGTTATTCCACATGTTATTAACAAGCATTGGTTACCATTTTTAAACGAGAACAACTTTTCAAAACAACTTCATATGATATTATTCATGAATTGTCAGCATTCAACAATAATACTAGCCTAGCTTTAGTATTACCAAATACTCAAGGAACATAATGAAATGAATTAAAATAATTGACGCATCATCTCAACATTTTTTTTTTTTTGAATTCTTTCATTTTATTATCTACATTCAGCAAGACTATTTAGTTGATGATAACCGTAAAAGGCATTAAAAGATTATTCATTTTTTTTTTTGTAAATAAAGATTATTCATTTAATTCCCTTTTAACTTTGCAATATATGAAATGGGGCAGGATATACTTATCACCAAAAATGTTTACCACATTTACAACTAACTTAATCATCGTTGATTTTCGTCAATCTAACGGTTATAAATTATTGGGTTTATTGAGAATTAATTATTAATTAATAAGTGCGACCCAATAATTCCCAAAAAATTATAATTGTTGGATTGTCGGAAATCAACGGTGATTAGGTTAGTGACAAGGGTGATAAACTTTTGTGGTGGTAAATATATCCTTCTCACGAAACAAAAAAGAAAAACAAAATCCTTCTCCATATAAAATATGGTGATTAGGTTGATTGTAAATATGATAAACCTAAGCTGCAATACAATCGAATGAACAGATTCATGTTTTTCTACGAGAGGGAAATAGTGTTTGTGTGTCTACCTTATTACTCAATTATGTATCATACAAAAGTAATCACCTTTTAGAGAGTAATGCATGGAAACAAAATCTAGTAAAAATAATAAGAGTGTGATATTTGATAAACATAAAAGTACTAATAAATATGAACATGTATGGTCTATCAGATTATTGCAACAATGGCTACAAATGTTGCACTCCATTTGTGTGGGTTAGAAATTGAGTGAGTCATGGATTGAGAGAGAAAACATTACCAAGAGTTGGTTATTAAGTAAGAGAGAGAAATAGACAGAGATACCTCCAAATATGAAAATAACTCAGCACTTCATCACCAAGTGATGGAAAAAAAACCTCGATATGAATTTGCGTGAGTAATTAGCGGGAAGGAAACGAAAACCCGGGCATGACTTAGGTGAAACAAAAGGGAATAAGGCAAACCCACACAAAAATTCAAAAATAAAACTTATCTGCGGCGTTCTCACTGGACCAAAATGGGGAGGGCGTTGACGGAGGTTTTGGTGATTTCGATGGCCCGATCTTGCCGCCTTGGGCAGATATGGTGTGGGAGGAGGGGTTGGCTCTGAGGGGGTGGCGAAGAGACAGAATGCTATTCGATTGGAGGAAAGCTAAACAAAGGGGTTTTAGAAATCCGAGAGAAATATTACTAAGAATGTGGCCTTGTATTCACGTAAATACTATGGTGCAGAATATGGATGTCAAGGGAGAGTGATTTGGAAAAAAAAAAAAAAAACTTTAACTAGCAACAATAGCCGAAAAGCATTGATATTGGGACATTTATTCGGGTATCACCCTCCCTACTCGAATAAATAATTCAAGTAAATTTCCAGATTTAAGAACTATGCCCGGGTATCACCCTCCCTAACTGGGTATGGTTGAATTTTAAAAAAAAAAAATACCCGAGTAGGAAGGATGATACTCGGATAGGCTTGATGGTCAACGGTCAAACATGGATAGATTGATGTTATATTTTTTTGTAGGGTTAATTTTTTGAAATAGTTTCTGATCAAGGTCAATTTGATAATTAATTATTAATAAAGGACTACAATGATAAAAAAGCCGAAAATAAAAACATAGAAAGAATAGAGAGAAAATTAGGACAAGGAGAAAGAGAGATAACTTTCTATTGTGTATCTTTGTATATTATACATGTCTTTATAAGCTTTCAATACGTTTTAAATCACAATGGAAAAATGTTGAGATATATAAAATTATTAATGTAGTCTCACCCAATAGCTTAAGCTCTTGGGTTGAATTGGTTCTTTACATGGTATCAAAAAAAAGATGTATCGGATTCGATCCTCACCGCCTCCCACTTTCTTCTTTCTTCGCACAGTGGGTCTATGCATCGTCCACCCTTCAAGCCCAATGAACTCTCGTGAGAGGGGGCGTATTAAGATATATAAAACGTAGCCTCACCCAATAACTTAAGCTTTTAGGTTGAATTGGTTCTTTACAAAAATAAAAAATTAATAACTCTAAAAAGTTAAATAATGTCTTTTGGGTTATGGATATGGACAACGTAATTATATTATTTATAACACCTTCCTCTTATTTATTTATTTTATATTTATCGAACTCCATTAACCATCTGAACCGGTGTTTATAGATAGTGTTTTTAGGTGCAATGTTTGAACCCAGTACATCTTTCATAAGATGGGTTTTGTTCCCTACCAATTCTTCTCTACCTTGTTTAAATGTTGACGCAACACAGTTATTTCGGATACCCTAAACGGCTTGGAACAAAACAAAATTCAGAGACAAAACATAGTACATTGTCGTAATCGCGTCATATACCATGTTTTTTCGGCATATTTTGTCTTTGTTTTCATTATGTTATTTGAAATAGCACATTGTCATAGTATTCTGTTTCGCCGTTCAACCAGCTCTTTTGACCATGCCTCCATGTGTTTGATCTTTTGACAGAGACAAAATATATATATATCACGAGATCAATTCTACCCTAATTCATACCACTAGGGGTGTCACATTATGTTTATCCAAAAGCTGATATTATATTCAACTGAACTATGTTCAGTTTGCATGCTATATTGGTAGTTACAAACTTTTTCAACGTATCCCCTTGTTTTTGGAATATCAAATTGGTAGTTACCCCAATTCGTACGCATTTATGTTCCACACTTAAAATCCCCGCCAATTCTGTCACAGTTGAAAATGAAAGTCCAAGTCCTCTACGTACCTTGCTACCTGCCTACCTCTATATATATATATGCCAACATCTTCTATTATTTCACGTTCAAGCAAAGGGAAAAGAACTGGGTCCTTTCCACCACAGAAAACAAAGAGTAAGTTAATTGGCAACTGATTTTCAATACTTTATTTTTTCTTCTTCAACATTTTAGTTACTGGGTTCAATTGAGTTTTAGCTGGGGTTTCATAAAGATTAAAACTTATTTTTTAGGTGGCATGGAGGGTGCGGGTAGTTTCAGGACTGATAGGTCATCAGTTTGGAGGAACAGTGATGCTGAGATCTTCTCTAACTCTTTCGACAAAGAGGATGATGAAGAAGCTCTCAAATGGGCTGCCATTCAGAAACTTCCTACTGTTAAAGGTTTGAGGAAAGGTTTGCTGACTTCATCTGAAGGGAAAACCACAGAGATCGATATACAGAAACTTGGGTTGCAAGAAAGAAGAGCTCTGCTTGAAAGACTCGTGAGAACTGCCGAAGAGGACAACAAGAAGTTTCTGCTGAAGCTCAGGGATCGAACTGATAGGTGAGAATTCCACTCGCATTTCTTCTTCTTCATTTTAATTAAGTTGCCTTGGAATGTACTGATAGCTTCTCCTCTTCTTCTTCCTTGGATGATATCAGAGTTGGAATTGATCTTCCTACAATAGAAGTTCGATTTGAGCATTTGAACATCGAAGCAGAAGCTCATGTAGGAAGCAGATCTTTGCCTACCCTCACTAACTTCATGGTTAATATAGTGGATGTAAGTGGTACCAACTTTCGTAAATGGAAGAACTTGCTATATGATCTTATTGAAGGAGATTCAGACTTACCAATTTGGTTTCATTATTTTCTTTTTTCTTTTTTACAATTTTAAAGGGCCTGTTGAACTCTTTGCATATACTTCCAAGTAGAAGACAACGTATAAATATTCTCCAGGATTTTAGTGGAATAATAAAGCCTGGCAGGTACCAATGCAAATATTGTTAAATTTTTTGATATTTCTTTGGAAGACAAGACCATAATTAGCTAGGACCTTCGGAACCAATGTAACATGTTTCTATTCGCTCCTCTACAGAATGACACTGCTTTTGGGCCCTCCAAGTTCTGGAAAAACCACACTCTTGTTAGCTTTGGCCGGAAAACTTGATTCAAAATTAAAGGTTAAGAGGACATTCAAGAGAAGATATTTATTTATTATAACGATGTTTCCATGTTTTAGCTCTATTTTTGAATCTTGAATCTCTAGCTAATATAGTGTGGCTTCTTGATCAGCTCTCAGGAAAGGTAACTTATAATGGTCATGGGATGAATGAGTTTGTACCCCAAAGAACTGCTGCTTATGTCAATCAAAATGATCTTCATATTGGAGAAATGACGGTCAGAGAAACCTTGGCCTTTTCAGCAAGAGTCCAAGGAGTTGGGACTTGTTATGGTTAGTCTACGGGAATGTTTTTTGCTTATATCCTGGCTGAAATTTTAGATGAAAATTACGTTTTGACGATGTGTAATACTTATGTCATTGTGCAGACTTGGTAGAAGAATTGTCCAGAAGAGAAAAAGTGGAAAATATCAAGCCTGATCCAGATATTGATGTCTACATGAAGGTAACATACAGGTCATTGTGTAACACCTCGTGTGCACCCGGTCTATTAACGTAATTATGGTATTAAGCACAGCTAGAATTAAAGTAATCTCTTTTAAACTTTAAAATTGTGGAATAATCGATAATTACCAGTGTTGATAAACCCAAACTGGACCTGCCCGGACGAGTCGACCCGGGAACTGGTAAATCAGTTATAACCGGTCCGGGTGAAGCAGTGGATCGGCCAAGCATTGGAACCGGAGCTAACCAATGCAACCCGGCCGGTTTTGGTGAAAACCGGTGACGCGGTCGGTTTAAACGGTGACTGACCCGGTTCATAAAAAAAAAATTCCAAAAAAAAAATTAAAATCATAAAGGATATCATTTTTTTAAAATTCACAAATAGTTTGTTTTCTTTTGAAATATTTGAGTGATTTATCTTATTGACTTACATGGGTTATGTACCTACAACACTAATATTATCTTAGTTATGCACTATGCAAGGATTTTTGATTTAATTTATAGGTAGAGATGTCACCTACTGAACATGACGCACCAGTATCACAAGCATTATATGTTTGTTTAATCCTTTGGTGGATAATAATATGTGATTTATTATTTTTCATATTAAAATATTTAAAATTGGTATTATTTTTTTACAGGTATTTGAGTATGTCTATAATTCTTTTAATATAAATTATAAATTTGCAAATATTTACTGGGTCATGTGGTTGAACCAAAGACCCAGTACCTCGACTGGGCCAATGACCGGGCTGTGTTTAATGACATTGGTAATTACAGCAAAACTGTTAATAAACTTTTTTTTTTTCGAATAAATTCATTTCATATTCATTAACATCTAATTCCTTCATTACTAAGGTTACTTTGGTTAAAAGTATCTTACATGAGTCTACAACCCCATAACAAGTGGCCTGCATAAACCTAGATGGGTAAAAGATAAATTTAAGAGACTGGCTCAGCGTGCTATAGCGCCCAGGAGCGCACTTTATCGCGCTGAAGCACAAGTTCTTCCCCAACAGGTATTTTACACTTAATTAGTGCGTTGTATCGCGCAGAATAGATATTTTCTTCGCATTTAGCTCGCTATAGCGTCGTCAAATGGGTGCTTATTGCCTCAAAGTGCATTTTAGTGCCCTTAAGCGCGCTGTAGCGTGTTCGAGTAAGTCTTTTTTTGATTTATGAGTAATTGTCCTTACCGCTTTTAAGCACTCTCTAGTGTGCTGTAGCGCACTAAGTTCAAACTTGAAGGGTACCACTTGATGTCTTAGATCTCTTTCAAGGACATAAACGCCCTTCATTCACCTAATAGACCATACCATCAATTTCTCCACATAATCAAACATCAATACATTCATTCCATCCATGAGTCAACTATCTCTGGTATCAAGCCATCAAATTCATTACAATATTATCCTTAACATAAACATAATCAAAAAGTCAAGACTTTACTATACTTGGCTTAACCTTCTCATATATGCACTTGAGACCACATATACAACTCATCACATATGACATACAGTTATCAATTTCCATAGAATGGTCTTAGCATGCTACTAACATCAAAACAAGCTAAGCCAAAAAGAGAAACCCTTATGCATTACACGGGTTTCTTTCCTTGAGAAGTCTCGTCTCCATAATCCCCAAACGGGGTGAGATAACAATCTAAGTAAACTCGCGGTTCTTGGAAGATTACTCCACCCTTGAGTTCACTTCCGTGCAAGAAAGATCAGAGCATATGGCATAGTCTAATCATATAAACCAACAACAATAGTGAATTAATTACACTCGTGCACCTAGTGCACTAGGACCACTCTAATGAGCCGTACCTCAAAGCTAGTGTCCGTATGAAACTTTCAAGAGCCATACCTCTTAGGATAAATCCCCAAAGGAAGTTCATATCTATTCTATTGATCAATGAACCTATTCCAATTAATTCACGATATAATGGCTATCACATTAAAGCACATCATATCAACAACCAATTTTATACCAAGTCTACATAGATGCAACTATATCATAGCTCTAACAACCAACTACTCAATCAAGTAATTAACCAACACTCCCAAGAAATGTGGTGGAATACCAAGAGGGGTTAATACCAAGAATTTACCCCCAATCTCCAAGGTTCAAGAACCAAGCCCTGACTCAATGAGGGCTCCAATAGTGATTCCAACACAAAATAGCTACTAGGTTCAACACTCCTACATAAAACATACACACAACACCCATCAATTTCATCATAAACACCCTCAATCGAAAACCCCTCAATGTTACAAATCCTAAACCATGAAAATTGCTCACGGAGAATCCACGGAGAAAGTTGCACACTCTCAAGCAGCATGATACGGTAGCTGAATATAGGCGTAGCTTTGAGAGAGTGGTTGGTGTTTCGGGAAATGTGGCAAAGGAAACTCTTAGGGGTGTTTGGCTGAATAGGCTTAAAGAAAGTATTAGGGAAGGGCTCTTAATGAGCTCAATCCTTAGTTTACCAGAAATGATCAAATTGGCTCAAAAATTTAAGAGACTTAATGATGCTTGGGCTGCTGAAAGGTTTGGGAATATCAGTGGAAAAAGTTACGGGCCCAATTGTTCAAGTTCTCACTATCGGCCAATAACTCCTAAGTTAGTAAATTGTGGGGCAATTCTACTATCCACCAAGCCAACACCAAAACCCTAACACAAAAGGGGCTGTGACTGGGGCCCAATCAGTGACGGCAAGTAACTCCGTCACCTGCTGCAGTGGAGCAGCTCAGCGCTTTACGCAAGAGGAAATGCATGAGAGGATGTGTCACAGCGCTTGTTTCAAGTGTGATGCGAGTTGGAACCCAGGACAACGTTGCATTGAACGACAATTCCATCTTCTATTGGTCGAAGAGGAACCACCTAGAGAGGCAATGGCGCACGAAGGCATGCAGGTGCTGTTGTGGTACAGGATGAGGGTCCAACCCTCTAGCTTTCAGTCCATAGACTCCTTGGTTTATCATCGAGCCAGACCCTCAAGTTATGGGGAAATATACATGAGGAAAAGGTTGTCGTTCTAATCGATTTTGGCACCTCCCACAGTTTTATCAGTTATCAGGTTGCCCGATGCTTATTGATGGATGTGGAATATACTGCTCCGTTCCAAGTTAAGGTAGTTGACCGACATCGATTGAGCTATAAGGGGGTCTGCAAAGGTGTAGCTATTGAATTGCAAGGATATCTCTTTCATCAAGATTTATTCCTTTTTGAGTGTGGTGGAGCAGAAGTGGTTTTAAGGCTTGATTGGTTGAGCAGAGTTGGAGAAATTCAAGCGAATTTTCTCGAGCTAACTATAAAATTCCGGTTCGAAGGCAGAGATATGTTAATTCGGGGAGAACCAAATATGTCCAGAACCTTGGCTACCTTTAAATTAGTGGGAGAGGCTTGGTCAAGGTGGCGCGCGATCCACCACCATTGGAGCAGTGGATTTGGTTTTCAAGAGTTTTCAATTATGAACTTAACAGGTTTACGAATGAAGCAATGGTACTGATTCACAAGATACGGATTAATTTTGCAATTTTTGTTTTTGCCTTAGCTGTTTGCTCATAATTGCAATCACTTGATTTTGGGGATGTTAGCTCTAAAAAATCTCCTTCATACAAGGAGGCAACAATGGCCCTCCTACGATGATCCCCTAGGAGCAATGGGATTCTGGTGGAAGTTATCATGCTTCAAGTATATGTGGTTCTTCACAATTCAAGCAATGGGATCCCGGAAGAAGGCTCTTAGGGCTAAACCTCACCTTGAGGCAAGGTGAGCGTTTTGAGGGGGAGTATTGATAGGAATATATATACATATATACTCATGTAGGTGTATGTAAGGTGGGAAGTAGGGGATTATGTCTATGGTGGCATAATCAACATTAGAATATTCTATAAGGTTAGGCTAAGTATAAAAGGGGGAATGTCTAGTGTGAAAAGGCATATTGGGAATTAACTTGGAATTGGGAGGGTTACAAAGTCCTCGAATTGCTCTAAAGACTGTTTGGGTTATTTCTTTACTTTCTCAGATTTTATCTTCAATCTATAACTTTACTTGTTTTAGAATTGGTATTTGTAATTTGGTAGCAAAGTTATATTGAATCTGCTAAATCTATATCAGAGTCTGTTTCTTGTTTCTTCATTACATTTATGGTATTAGTTGGTTCATATCAAAAGAGGAGAAGAGTTTTCTTCTTCCTTGGAAGATAGAGAAGCCGTGGAAATGAAATGGTGAGGGAGAGGGACGATGGGTTTTGTGGGAAAGAGGAAAGAGAGTGAGTGATTTTTGACTTTGTAAAGAATCTTGGGATACAATACCCTAAAAGCTAGCTCAAAGGGTGGGAGTGCCCAAGGCCTTATAAACTCCACATTAGTTGCACATACAACCAATGTGGGACTATATATCTCAACACGTCCCCTCACACAAGAGCCCATTGGGCTTGAAGAGTGGACAATGCAACAGGCCCAACCTACCTGTGCTAAGAAACGCCACAAGAGAAAGTGGGGGGCGGCGAGGCTCTGATACCATGTAAAGAACCTTGGGATACACCACCCCAAAAGCTAGCTCAAAGGGTGGGAGTGCCCAAGACCTTATAAACTTCACATTCGTTGAATATACAACCAATGTGGGACTATATATCTCAACACGCCCCCTCACACGAGAGCCCACTGGGCTTGAAGGGTGGACAACATACAAGCCCACCTACATGTAGAAATTCCACTACAAAGAAAGTGGGAGGCGGTGAGATTTTGAACGCACTGATACCATGTAAAGAACCTTGGGATACAACACTCCAAAAGCTAGCTCAAAAGGTGGGAGTGCCCAAGGCCTTATAAACTCCACATTAGTTGCACATACAACCAATGTGGGACTATATATCTCAACAGGCTTTTTACTAGGATAAAAAAATCTCATGGGTAAAAGACCTTTTTTACCCTTCTTACCTCTACACCTTTTACACCCATTCACTTGGATCACTTACGACTTTTGGCTAATTAAGTTTAGACAAGCTGTGTCACACTTAATTTATTTTGAATCTCACTCATTTTGCATAATGCACTTTTACCTCAACACTTTTATTATTTGCACTTTTACCCCAAGTAATGACGTAGTTCTAAATTAGACTTTTCATCTAATTAACTCTTGAATTCCACATTAATCCCTAATTAATGTAATTTAATTATTCGGGTTATTATACATTGTTTGTCAGAAGCATGTTATTTCCCTTTTTATTTGCACCATTTACCCTTTATTTTATATTCTTGAATAGCCGGTAGCCATTCAGATCGTGAGAGAAAAATATGACAGCTTAATAATTGTGATATCATACCTGTTTAATTTCCGAGATTCTATTCTTCTACTTCTTGCTACTGATTTCAAAATAACTCACCCAGAAGAAATTTGATATGAAGAAATAGTAGGTGATAAATTAGTTGTAACAGCAAACAAAGCAATGACTTTTAATATATGTTACACCAGAAGTTAGTTATCTTGAAATTGAGTGTATTGTCTATTTCTTTTCCATACATATAGAAATGACTCATAATTAAGTGATATGTTCAGGCTATAGCTATTGAAGGCCAGGAGGAAAATTTGATAACAGATTATGTCATAAGGGTAAAATTTATACTTTCAGAACCATCTCTGATCATCATGAACACATTATAATATTTCGTTGTAAAGTCTCTCGTTTCTTTTCTATACATATGCAGATTTTGGGACTGGAGGTGTGTGCTGATACTGTTATAGGAAATGCATTGTTAAGAGGTATCTCTGGCGGACAAAGGAAACGTGTTACAACAGGTAAAACAAACCTGATTTTAATCCTGAAGTGTACCATGTTTAATCACCTCATAAATTGATATGAGAATCTTTAATAATTAGAAATCTATACATACAGGGGAGATGATGGTTGGTCCAGCTAAAGCTCTTTTCATGGATGAAATATCTACTGGTTTAGATAGCTCAACAACTTTTCAAATTGTGAATTCACTCAAGCAATATGTCCACATTCTAAAAGGAACCATCGTCATCTCGCTCCTACAGCCAGCACCAGAGACTTACAATCTTTTTGATGACATTATTCTTCTCTCTGATAGTCACATTGTGTACCAAGGTCCTCGCGAACATGTGCTTGAATTCTTTGAATTAATGGGTTTTAAATGTTCTGAGAGGAAAGGAGTGGCAGACTTTTTGCAAGAAGTAAGTCTCATTGTTTCTTTTCTCAATGATATAATTTGTCTACAATGGTAAAAGACGGTTTTATATGTAATAATAACTTAATTTTGACCAAGAAAACTATTATACTATAGGTAACATCAAGGAAAGATCAAGAGCAGTACTGGATACACATAGATCAACCTTATAAATTTGTCACTGCCAAAGAGTTTGCTGAGGCATTTCAGTCATTTCATGTTGGGAGAAGCCTTTGTGACCAACTTGCTACTGAATTTGACAAGTCTAAGAGCCATCCAGCTGCTTTGACAACCAAAAAATATGGAGTGGGAAAATGGGAACTGTTAAAAGCCTGCTTATCGAGAGAATATTTACTTATAAAGCGCAATTCATTTGTCTACATCTTCAGGCTTTGCCAAGTAGGTTTGGAAATTGTAAACTTTCATTTCATTTTCTTATCTTCTAATGTTATGTTTACATTATTTCATTATGATCGGCTTCCCCTTCCTTTTAGCTTGCTGTACTTGCAATTATTGTCATGGGCATTTTCCTCCGTACTGATATGCACAGAGATTCAATGACTGACGGTGGCATATATGTGGGTGCATTGTTCTATGCTGTTGTTGCGATTTTGTTCAATGGGTTGCCTGAGTTTTCCATGGTTGCTTCAAGGCTTCCTGTTTTTTACAAGCAAAGGGAACATCTCTTCTTCCCTCCATGGGCATATGCTCTTCCCGCATGGATCTTAAAAATCCCTATGACTTTAGTGGAGGTGGGTGTTTGGGTATTTCTCACCTACTATGTCATTGGTTTTGATCCAGATGTTGGAAGGTAAAAGAGCTATGTTTCTACACATACTCAGCAAACTTGTAAATTTATCTTTACTCATTTTTTAATTGAATCCTACTAAATATAAATAATGATATGTATTTATATGTCCACCTAATGCAGATTTTTTAAGCAATACCTTATTCTTGCACTAGTACACCAGATGGCTTCTTCATTATTTCGATTTATTGCAGCAGTTGGGAGGGAACTGACAGTGGCTCTAACATTTGGGTGGCTTGCATTGACTATCCTTGTTGCTATGAGTGGTTTTGTCCTATCAAAAGGTATCATGGATACATAAAACAAAACAGTCATAGTCTTTCTCCCATTGTGTTCTAGACTAATAGTGCTCCTTTGTTTTCTTTTCTTTATGCACTCAGACAATATAAAAAAATGGTGGCTATGGAGTTTTTGGATATCACCTTTAATGCATGGACAGAATGCCTTGGTAAATAATGAGTTCCTTGGTAAGAGTTGGAGACATGTAAGTTTTTAACTAATCTATATGTTCATTTTTATCCCTTCCTTGTCATATAAATAATCTGATGTCTAGACATATTTTCTTATGAAAGGTTCTACCTAACTCCTTGGAATCGCTTGGAATTGAAGTTTTGAAATCCCGCGGATTTTCAACTCAATCATACTGGTATTGGATAGGTGTTGGGGCTTTGATTGGATATACATTACTTTTCAACTTTGGCTACATTCTTGCTCTCACTTACTTGAATCGTGAGTGTCTTCACCTTAAATGTTTAATAAAACAGTGAACATAAGCTTATGTACTAATATCACAAAATTGATTATGCAGCACTCGGGAAGCATCGGGTTGTTATATCAGAGGAACCTCAAAGCAATGAGCAAAATGGTGGTAGTATAAAAGGAACTAATGTGTTTGTATTAAGGAATAGGTTATTCTATCTATCTTTTTTTTTGCTTACCTTTGCCTACCACTCTTCAATATCATTAAATCAGAATCTCAGTAGGAGAGAAAAATGATAAAGGTAGTTGAGATTCTAATCTAATGGTGTTGCAAAGTGGTAGGCAAAGGTAGTCAGAAAAAGAGTTAGGTAGAATAACTTATCCCTTGTTTAAATTATTAGAGTGTAGGTAGGGAAGAATAAAGAGTGAATAATATTCTCTCTTGTATAATGACGTGATACAAACATTAAAGCACTAATCCCTATTTATACTAATAGTAGACCCTTAAAATAAGGAAACAAATCATGAAATATAAGGAAATATGAAAACCAATCCTAATATGTCTGTTGAATATCAGGATCCTAGAGGATTGTGAGTAATATTGTGTCTAGACTACCGAACAGAGGTTCTATTATATAAACTAAAATGAAAGGAAATACAATGAGATATACTTGATGTGGGACTTCTAAACCATTATTCTTAACACTCCCCCTCAAGTTGGAGTATATAAATCATATACAACAAGTTTGAACAAGAAAGACTAAAAAACATAGAATCAAAACAAATCTCCTTCTGAATGAGGAACCAAAATCAACAGTGTGCTAAAATAGCATCGGGATGGACTTCAACAAAATGAAACGGTGTCAGGATGGACTTCGGCTAAAACATCTGTGCTGGAATGATCATCAGCAACCTGGATGGTCCAAAATGAACATCGGCAGAAGCAACTTTACGGGGATGATCGTCAGCAACATGGACGGTGCCAGAATGAACATTGGCAGAAGCAATTGTGCTGGAGTAAACATCAGCAACATGGACGATGCTGGAATGAACATCGACAAAGACAACTGAGCTGGAATGACTATCACCATCATGAACAGTGCTCCCCCTGAATGGGGAACTTCTTAACACTCCCTTTCAAAATGGAAGGTGAATAGCATGAACACTCCATCTTGGGAAGAAAGAAGATTAAAACAAAGCTCCACGGAACATAAGCCGAAGAAATCGGTAGCACAACAAGTTACCTAGAATGACCATCAGTCTGAAAGCTAGTAGCAATAAATGACCGCGACGGACGTTGGCAAAGACAACTGAAAAGATCCTTCTCAGACATTTCATCAAACAGTTGGCGAGCAACATTGGTTTCCCCCTTAATGAGAGACCAAAATAATGCTAAACATAAATAAAAACACTGAAAACACCATAGACATATGGAAACAAAATCAAAGTGGCCAAATACAAGCCTAATCAGAACAATATGCAAAACAATGACAAAGTGAAAAACAGAGATCAAATCAAGACAGATCAGACTTGAATAAAATCCACAAAAGTGAAAAATAAGATAGGAGGCAGCGGTATAAGAAGCCAAAGATGCAGCAGTAGAGCCAAAGCAAACTGAAGACATGGCGGTGCAGAAACCACATCCACGCGAATAGGGACTGACTGGTGGTCCGACGTCGATGCTAAACAGTGCAAACAAGTGAAAGACACAACTGGCAGCGCTGCGAACAGTGGCAGGGGTGGTGGCACCAGGAGCTCAAATCATCGACTTTGCTGCTTGTCGGAGAAGATCACTGACGCGATGATTGTCGCGAATGTGTTGCTAGTCGAACGTGCTTGACCAAGGACGATACAAGGATCCAAGGACAACAAAGATAGAGACAGGTCTGATGGTGGTGGCTTGCTCATGAACCAAAAGCAGAGATGATAGAAGCAACGGTGGCAATCTGCAACAGGGACGACAAGGAAGACGTGTGCAAGGACAGTAGGGAAGATCTGCAAATGGATGGAAAAATAAAAAGGAAATTATGGCAGCGGAAATCCCTCGTTAAGGGTGATATCCTTCTAATACCATATTAGAATTATGGAAAAGAGAAATAATGAAGGCGGACTAGGATTTCTCTAGTACGGCTCCCTTGTTAAATATCAGGATCCAAGAGGATTGTGAGTAATTTGTGTGTCTAAACTACACAATGGAGGTTCTATTATATAACTAAAATGAAAGGAAAAATAATGAAATATACTTGATGTGGGACTTCTAAATCACAAATTCGATCCTCACCACTATCCATTTAATTAATAATTAATTAAGTATTGTGGAGCTTGTTAAGCATAGGTAGGTGGGCCTGTGCATTATCCACCCTTCAAACCCAGTAGGCTCTCGTGTGAGGGAGCGTCTTAGAGATATATAAAACCATTAATGTAACCTCAGTCAACAACTTAAGCTTTTGAGTCGAATTGCTTCTTTACATGGTATCAGAGCCTCAGTGTCACGGGTTCGATTCTCACCACCCCCCAGTCAATTAATCATTAATTAAGTGTTGTGGAATTCCTTAGCAGGTAGATGGCATGTGCATTATCCATCTTTGAAGCCCAGTGAGTTCTCGTGTGAGAGGACGTGCTAGAGAAGTATAAAAACCATTAAGGTAACCTCACCCAACAACTTAAGTTTTTGTGTTGAATTGGTTCTTTACAATATCATCTAAGATTCTCTTAAGATATTATATGATATTTTTTATATATTCTAACACTTTCCCTCAAGCTACAACTGACTAAGCTTTAAGCTTGTCAAAAATTGACTTCTCTAAAAAGGAAAAATAACCAAACAATATAATATAGAAACAAGAAATTCAGGCCAAGGAAGAAGATACTTCACTGAATGATCGTCGGCAGAAAAGTCCTAGCAAGAAATTACACCAGGAAAAAACTACATCTTCTCCTCCAAGTTCATTAAGAACAACATTTGGAAAATTCAAACCACAAGAAAACTTAGATCCAAAAAATTGAAATTGAAATTTAGGCCGGTGTGCTTTAGGGAGATAATAACATTGCTAAAATAGAGTTTCAGATCTTAGAAAACTCCACAGTGGAATAGTGATGGGAGGTCACGGTGAATGATATTGCTGTGATGCCATGTAGTGAACAAACTCTCCTAAAAACTTAAGTTATTTGGTAATGACACATGAATAATTTTATATTATATCTCTAACACGATCCCTTTGAACTTGAAGCGTCGACAATGCACAAGCACACCTGCCTTGTGCTAAAATTCATCTTTTTATTAGAAAAATGTGGACAACAAAGATTGAACTTTTGAGCACTTGATCATAAAAACTCTTATATTTTGTCATAAACTCCCAACAGTTTAAACTGTTTGCTGAAAACATATGAATGATTTTATATTATATGACATATAACTTTGAAGTAAATAAAATATAGCCTTTCTAGAACTCAAATAGAGGTACTTCATCTCATAACTAAAAATGTAGTAATGCATAGCTGAATAATAGTTAACTTTAAATTCACGTAACACCATATGGGTAACACTGGAACCACTTCACAGTGAGAAATGGAAAAAACATAAGTGGAAGCACCTGTCCTCGCACTTTATCCACTATGCAAGAAGCAGTTGCGGCGGAGAAAAATCACAAGCAGAAAAGAGGAATACTTCTTCCTTTTGAACCATATTCCATCACCTTTGATGAAGTAACATATTCTGTCGACATGCCACAGGTAATGTAGAAACAACAAATTGAAAAAGGTTGTATTCAACTTTCAAAGCTTTAGAGAAATAAAGATAATGACATACTTGCACTAAACTTGCAGGAAATGAGGAACCGAGGTTTTCTTGAGAATAAGTTGGTTCTTTTGAAGGGTGTTAGTGGAGCTTTCAGGACAGGTGTTCTTACTGCTCTGATGGGTGTCACTGGTGCTGGCAAAACAACTCTGCTGGATGTACTTGCTGGTAGAAAAACTGGGGGATATATTGGGGGGAACATCACAATCTCTGGGCATCCAAAGAAGCAAGAAACATTTGCAAGGATTTCTGGGTACTGTGAGCAAAATGATATCCACTCTCCTCATGTTACTGTGTATGAATCCTTGCTCTATTCTGCGTGGCTCCGATTGTCCCCAGACATCAATACTGAAACCGGGAAGGTTGGTATCTGAATCCCGAGCCTTTTCTTGGCTTTCACGTCTACTGTTTTTAGTTTAACATAGGTTGTTAACTAGTTTGAACGCTTGAGATTGCCATGAAGTAGCCATTTTAGTTATACTTCATCCATGTCCAAGTGTGGCTTATCCGAATATTCTAGCACTTCCCTCCTCCGGATTGAGCTGCTGCCACAAATCCATATATATAAGTTTGCAAGTAAATTTTCTCAGTAGCTGAGTCCGTTCATGAGGGCCAAAATAGTGTTATTTACCATTCATGTTTGGAATTATTATGTCACAAAATAACACAGGAAACAAAAAGATGAGTGAGAGAGAAAAAAAAACGACTTTCATGTTTTATCAATGTTACTAAGTTTGAGACTAACTATTGGTTGCAGATGTTCATTGAGGAAGTCATGGAACTTGTGGAACTAAATCCACTGAGGCATGCATTAGTTGGATTGCCTAGTGTTAATGGTCTGTCAACAGAGCAACGCAAAAGGTTGACCATCGCAGTTGAACTTGTGGCAAATCCTTCTATAATATTCATGGATGAGCCAACTTCTGGGCTAGATGCAAGAGCCGCTGCTATTGTTATGAGAACAGTTAGGAACACGGTAGACACTGGAAGAACAGTTGTTTGTACTATCCATCAGCCTAGTATTGATATTTTTGAATCTTTTGATGAGGTGAATTGGACAGAATCAAGAAATGTAGCAATTTTAGTTTGTTCTCATCCATTACTGAGTTTCTAATCTTTCTTCACAATGAAATGCAGCTATTGCTTATGAAGCAAGGGGGACAAGAGATATATGTGGGGCCACTTGGACATCATGCTTCCCATTTAATTAGTTATTTTGAGGTAGAAAATAGAAATGCTACTATGAAAAAAAGGGAATACTGAATTCATGTTTTACCTTCGTGTAACAATTTCCCTGATGCGCACACTTTTATCGTGAAGGGAATCCAAGGTGTTAGTAAGATTAAAGATGGCTATAACCCGGCAACATGGATGCTGGAAATCACAAGTTCAGCTAAAGAAATGGAACTGGGGATTGATTTTGCTGAAGTTTACAAAAATTCAGAGTTATACAGGTATTTTCAACTGTCTGAAGTCTAATCAAACTACAGTACTTGAAAATAATCTGGCTGAAAGCACTTACTGGTGAAAAGTACAAGAATGTTGTTGTATGTTGTTCTTCGCGGTATAGAATGTTTGTTGATATAAACTGGTCTTTGGCATTTTGTTTCAGGAGGAACAAAGCACTTATTAATGTAGCGAGTACTCCAGCTCCTGGTTCGAAAGACCTTTATTTTCCTTCACAGTATTCAAGATCCTTTTTGACCCAATGCATGGCTTGCTTGTGGAAACAACATTGGTCTTACTGGCGCAATCCTCTATACACTGCCATAAGATTTCTTTACTCAACTGCTGTAGCTGTTTTGCTCGGTAGCATGTTTTGGAACCTTGGCACCAAAATGTAAGATCAAACTGGAAACTTGAAAATGTTATGTCTTCAAACTCATGTTTTTTGTAACTTTTGTTTGATCTAACATGAGTTTTTTACATCAATTACTGCAGTGAAACGCAACAAGATCTTTTTAATGCTATGGGCTCGATGTATTGTGCTGTTCTCCTTGTTGGCGTAATGAATGCTAATATAGTGCAGCCAGTAGTTGCTGTTGAGAGAATAGTCTTTTATAGGGAAAGAGCGGCTGGAATGTATTCAGCTTTGCCATATGCTTTTGCTCAGGCAAGCAATTCCCTATTTTAAAAACTTGTCTTTTATATGAGTGTTGCAATATCCTCCCAACTCATCTTCTTAATACTTAATGCTTGTGTAGCCCTGCTTCTTCTTTTTTTTATTTGCTTAAAAACTAATTTAAAGCTAGAGCTAAAAATAAAGGTAAAGCTCTTTTGATGATTACATGAAAACTCTTTGGTAAAATAAATCATGTGTCCAAATATAAATGGAGATAGATTACCTGGGAAACATTCAACAATCTGGCAGCATATATAACTTAGGCGTAGATAGATTAGCGCAGAAGATGCAGAAACTGGACTCATCAAATTTGCGCCCAGCTACTGAAAAAATTGGCATACATAAACTAAGCATTTTGCATCCTGACTTCAAAGCATTAAGAAGCTCTGGTTACTGAAAAATATCTTCTATGATAGAGCTCTCTGAGTGATTCATTATGATTTGTTCAGTCCCTAGAGGCATAGTCTGTGTAAAGAACCTTGGGATACACCATCTCAAAAGCTAGCTCAAAGGGTGGGAGTGCCCAAGACTTTATAAACTCCACATTAGTTGCACATACAACCAATGTGAGACTATATATCTCAACACGCCTCCTTACACGAGAGCCCTTTGGGCTTGAAGCTTGGACAATGCAACAGGCCCAGCCTACCTGTGCTAAGAAACTCCACAAGAGAAAGTGGGGGACGGCGAGACTCTGATACCATGTAAAGAACCTTGGGATACACCACCCCAAAAGCTAGCTCAAAGGGTGGGAGTGCCCAAGACCTTATAAACTCCACATTAGTTGCACATACAACCAATGTGGGACTATATATCTCAACAGTCTGCACGGTATCAAACCCATTAAAAAGTGTCAAATTGTTGCATGGGGAAACCTTCATGATAAAAAGAGACACCTAAACCCTCGTACCTGAATAAATTATTAAATGAAAAAGCAAACACATTTAATGACTTGGGAGTGTAAAAACATTTAATGTTTTCTTGATTTAGTAATAAGAAGGTTGATTAGAAGGATTTAGAATTTATCCCTTTAATTCACTTCATCATGCGTAAATAATTTACCTCCGCCTTATTTCTTTCTAAACTTCATATTCTCTTGCAGGTTCTAATTGAGCTCCCATATGTTCTTGTACAAGCTGTGGTCTATGGTTTTATAATTTATGCAATGATTGGTTTTGAGTATACTGTCCCTAAATTTTTGTGGTACCTATTCTTCGTGTATTTCACCTTCCTGTACTTCACCTACTATGGCATGATGTCAGTGGCAATGGCCCCAAACCAGCACATTTCCTATATAATTTCCTCTGCAATCTATGCAGTATGGAATATCTTCTCAGGATTCATAATCCCACGACCAGTAAGTTTTGGATTCCTTTTATATTTTGTGCACTATGTTATGTATACGTACTGTATAAACATAGAAGTGATAGCTAATTGATTTTATTTTTATTTTTTAATTTAATTTATTTTTCCATTTTGGGATTGGGTAACAGAGGATCCCAGTACGGTGGAGGTGGTACAGTTGGGGAAATCCAGTGGCTTGGAGTTTGTATGGATTGGTGGCTTCACAGTATGGAGACATAAAGCATAGCATTGAAACCGATGAAGGAAGTGAAACAGTGGAAGACTTTGTGAGAAACTACTTTGGTTTCAAGCATGATTTTCTGGGAGTGGTTGCAGCAGTGATTGTTGCATTCTCAGTAGTCTTTATATTGGTCTTTGCCATATCAGTAAAGAAGTTTAATTTCCAACGGCGTTAGATTCTAATATTTTGTATTGGAAGTTAAAGAACTGTGTTTCAATTTTACAACAGGATTTTATGGGAGTTGCACTCCCTCGTAGAAGTAGATAGTTTTGTTTCTTCTCTAGTTGTCTCCAAAAAAAAAAAAAGTATTGGATGTTTGCTTAATATTTTGTAAGAAAAGATCCGCATAGCTTTCTTCATTGTTTCATGGTAAATCATTTTCTCATGTTGTGAGATATCAAAATTCGTGTTATCTTTTTATTAATTTTTATTTTTTAAACAAATAGTGAGACCTATCACTTATTATGTTTATAACATGAGAGATATTATCCCATGTGACATGAGAAAAGAAAAATCCTTGTTTCTTTTAACAATGAAATGTATCATATAGACTCGGTAAACCAAGAGGAGGCTAGGGTGGGTGCCCTCCCTCCTCTTTGGGGGCAAATGAATTACGGTGTACTTTGATTTAAATAAATTAGACAAGTAGAATATTTTGATGTCGGTGTAACTTGTTAGCTTAATATTGAAAGGTTTGGCTTGATCTATAAAGTTTACTAGGCCTATTATAATTTAAATGATAAAAAATTAATGATGGATTATTTAAAAAATTAAAAAAAATAAGAATATATAGGCAAAAACTCTTATGATTATTAATTAATTTCTTTAAAATATTTCTGAAGTTAGGAAAAATAAATTATATATACAAAATTTAAGTATTCAACCTAAAATATCATGGATTATTTCAAAGACACGCCATTATATAATATTAAAAATCCAACATAAATACTAATGATAAGAGCAAAACTTATAATTATAAGTAGGGGTGAGATATTATAATAATCAATTAGGATTACTATTTACTATCAATGTTACTACCAATTAATTTCACCGTTAGATCGATTATGTTAATCCAACGGTTATATTTATTTCCTTCTTTGTATGGTTATGATTTTCCATATCTAATGTGAAAGCATTAAATATGAAAAATCTTAATCACACAAAGGTGAAAATAAATATAAAGTATTAAATATAGGAATTATAACCATACAAGGATAGAAATAAATATAACCATTGGATTAACATAATTAATCTAACGGTGAAATTGATTGATAATAATATTGATAATAACCTTAATTAATTGTTACAATATCTTTTCTCATACATAATCTATCCCTTCACAAAATTTCTTGGATTTGTCACTAATTATAGTCAAATAACAAATCATCTATATGACATTTTATATCATTAATTCTTTTATTGTAATAGTAAGCATACATAAAATAGTAAAATACCTAACAAACAATAAATATGGGGAAAAAATGATGTCATATTAAATCACATCATTTGTATTCTTTTAATAACTTTATATTATATCTTATCAGTAAGCCGTAAACAAAAAATTATTTTTTTTATCTTTCCTGATCATATAAGCTGGTGTAAAAGAATATATATATATTATAACAAGGGACAGGATCTGGGCTTTTTGACCCTTTTGCCCCTAATTAAATAATTAATAACCAATTTGCCCCTCCCCCATAACTATCCACCATCCTGCCCCCATTTAGTCGATTAAGTTGCACTTTTAATCGACTAAATGGGCTAAACTCAGAAATCATGAAACGCGAATTTTAGTCGACTAAAAACTCACCTTAATCGACTACATTGTTTGCACTTTTAGTCGACTAAGCACATTATTTAGTCGACTAAATGTCGCAGATCAGGTTTTTTAAAAAACCCCCATTTCGCAAAGGGGGTTATTTTCAAACCCTAATCGACTAAATCGCTCCATTTCGTCCCCTCTCTCCAGCCAAGTCCGAATCTCAACCCTTGAAGGTGCGATTGAAGCTTCCTTGGTTCACACTTGCGAAATCGACATTTAGGTAACGTATTCTGACTTGCATTTGGTTTTAAGTTTAGTTTTTTTTTTTCTCCATGCATTTGATTTCTGTTTGCGGTTTTGTGGATTTAGGTTAGGGGTAGGGTGCTAAGTTTGTTGTGAGGGTGAGGGTTAGGGTTGATGTGGTGCCTTAGGCTTAGGGTTAGGGTTATGTTAGGGTTAGGGTTAGGGTTTATGTTGCTATTTTGTTTGGGTTGTAGTGTTAGGGCAAGGAATGGGTTTTTGTGATGTGCTAGGGTTAGGGTTAGGGTTAGGGTTAGGGTTTCTGTTTTAGGGTTAGGGTTAGGGTTTCTGTTTTCTGTTTTATTTTAGGATTAGGTTTTGTTTTTTATATTGAATTTTAAATTTTTTGATATTGTTATTGTTCATTGATTTTTGTTTCCACTTGCATTGTAGGTACAGTTGTTCCCATGGCTGGCCGTAGAAGATCGTCTAGCACTGGAAATGAGAGACGACAGAAGCTACGACAAGACCGTCCGTTGGTTCGACTAAATAACTGGTTTTGACACCCCATTCTGTTTTGCACGCATTTTTTTGGCACGGAACCGATCGAATATCAATGTACACGCATATAATGACTTGGGGAACACACTTTCAGGTACAAAATAGTATTGTACAGGATTCGTATGCGATTGGGTACGTATTCCCCCCAAACCGTTTGTTTACGCTCCCCGAAACTTGGTGATTTCATTTTTTGGTAATATTAGTATTAGTTATGAGTTTCAATCTATCAATATGGACCAATGTTAGATAATGGACTTAGAAATGAAATGTCAAATTACATAATGAGTTATACAGTAACACAAAGTAACATCAAAATTCATAACAGAATTACATGAACTCTTACAAAAGACCTTAAATACATGCACAACATTGGTTCAGCTAGGATTAATCCTCATAGGACATGTACGTTTATTGTGACCAATTTGCTTTCAGGTGCTACATCTAGTTTGACTGCTTGTGGGTTGGGACTCAACCCAATCCATTTCATTCTGTATCCTTGAAGACTTCGGTCTACCTTGTGCACGAACCAAAGATGCATTTGGGATAATAGTTGGACCATCTATTTCTGGGATCAACAACTCATTACCCATTGGAAACCAATGTGCAGCATAGACCTTCTCAATTTGTGTAATTGAGAACACAGGATCGACATAGTCATAGTGGTTCAATTTTTCAACCTTGCACACCGCTAGCACATGACTGCAAGGAAATCGTCTAGCTGTGAACCGTCCACATTGACATTTACGATTTAGCAAGTCAACCCTCATAATGTCGCCGGCATTATGCGTAGATTGATTGTAGGCATCCTCAACTTCAAACAACTGCAAGTCTCTATCAAAAACACGGACACGGAGACTGACAGTTAACTGATCATTCTTTTGTAAGAAGTCCTCAACCTTTTTTGCAATTCTCCAGCCTTTGTCCTTTACTTTTTGGATCTTTTTATGCCTCTTCACAAAATACTCTACAAGTCTACTTTGCGTCATCTTGACCAATGCCGTTACTGGCAAATTACGTGCACCCCGTAGGACCTTATTGATACACTCAGATAGGTTAGTCGTCATATGACCAAACCTTCGGCCCTCCTCATCATAAGACCTGCACCATTTCTCTTTGGGAATCTGATTTATCCATGAGGCTACTTGTGGGTTACTGTCGACAAATTCTTGAAATCTTAAATCAAAGTGAATCTTCGAACACATGTAACCTGCAAAAAATGAACCCAAATTGCAATGAGTTATACATAAACAACATTACATACAACATGTACACATTCATGTAAATAGGTTACCTAGTTTCATCAGCGTTTTCTTCAGTTCCACGTCCCTAAACTTAGTGTTGAAGTTGCTTCCAATGTGACGAAGACAAAACACGTGATACGCAAATGGAGGCTGCCAACCGGCATGATCCTTCACAGCCCTGATGATGCTGGGGTGACGATCGGATATTAGACATATACCATGCCTACGTGTGACATGGAAACGCATCTGGCTAAGAAACCACAACCAATCATCCAATCTCTCACCCGGTGGAACAATGGCAAACGCAATAGGCAGAATGAATCCATCACCATCCTGTGACGTAGCAATCAAGAGGGTACCTTTGTATTTCCCGTACAGGTGCGTGCCATCAATTTGGATTATGGGTTTACAATATTTGAAAGCCTCAATGCACTGGTGAAAAGTCCAAAATACCCTGCGAAAGACAGTCTTATCGGTGTAGACACGTCGTTCGTCACAACACTGATCTGTATCAATCTTGAACACAGAACCAGGATTTATCTGTCATGTAGGTCAGCCAACCAGGTAAGATGGCATATGATTTTTCCCAGTCCCCAAACAACTTCACAATGGCCTTCATTTTAGCCTTCCAAGCCTTCCTATAAGATATGTTGTATCCATACAAACTTTGTACCCTCTCCTGAATAAGAACTGGTTTCGTGGATGGATCTTCTTTTAACATACCTATACAAAATTCGAAGTCAACACAATCAATAAATATACCGAAAAATTAAACCATAAACAAAAATTTTGTAATACATACTTATAATGGCTGCACAGATTACATCAGAATCCAGCTGTCTATGGTCCCGAGTAAGGCCTTGGTTTAGGCAAGTGTGTTTTTTACCCCACTTACTAACAACCCAACTATTTCCATTCTTGGGCAACATAGCCCGCACGTACCAGGGACAACCATCATTATGGTGTCGACACTTCATCACAAATCTATGGTCATCACTTTTTGCCACCACAGCAGTACGATGAGACTTCATACAATATAATTTGACTGCATGTTGCATTTCAGATTTAGTTCGAAACTCCTGGTACAAATATAATGGATCCCCTAAATGCCAGCCACCGTGGATGTGATCGTCGCCATACAATATCTTTGTCTCATCATTAGGGTGAGCCCAATTAATGAACGAATAGTGTGGGCTGTCGTTCCAAAATGGCTCAATCTCAGAACCTACGTCCAAATTTAAACTTATCCGTCAGTACGAAACAAAACACAAATATATATATATATATGCAAAATTAAAACTTTAATTTACAATCTTACCACTGCTAACAGGGTCAACACGGAGCGGTGGCATAACCTGGGAACTCAAGTTTCCTGAACTAGTATCAGCGTCAAAATTCCCCTCTACGTCCGTATCTGAGGTGTCACCCAGTGGAATAACACTCTCGGGTTCACCATCGTCTTCACTGTCCATATCCTCGTCATGTTCATCCCCATCCTCGTCTATTTCCCTCAGTGGTATCTGACTTAAGACAGGTGCAGGTGCAGATAAACCGACCACTCTGTCTTCTTGACTTTGACTTCTTCCATGCACAGGTGCAGATGAAGATTGACCACAGTCTATTTCAACATATATCTCAATAAAGTTTTGAAATTTCGGTCCACAATTGCATCTATGACACAGTCCACATCTTCATCGTCACATATATCATTACCAATGTAGAATATAGCATCCTTACCAACTGTAGACTCTACCCTGGCGATCATCCGTTGAACGCCATGGCTGCCGTGTAGCCCCAATATTTGGTGAATCCTCCCCTTCAGCTCATTGTACGTAGTGCCCCGTTTGATTTTCAACATTTTCGTTTTTCCTTCAAATTGAACACCGTTGGGGCCTTCATAATGCTTTCCATCATAGTAAATCATGGTAACATACATGTTTGGACTTGAGCTCATCTTTCACACGAATTTTGGGGGTAGGAATCGGATTTTAGGGTTTTGGGTTCGGATTTGGGGGAAACAATTGAGAAATAAAGGAAAATGACAATGATTTCACAATTACTATGCCTTAGAGGTGGTGAGATGAAATGGAAGGGTGATTGGAAGGTTCACAGCTGACAAACAAGAGAAAGAGACCAAGAGAAGAGTTTTGATTTCGAATATAATGAAAATGAGACCAAGAGAGGTCTGGATATAGGGTTTTTCGCGATATTTAGTCGACTAAATAATGTGCTTAGTCGACTAAAAGTGCAAACAATGTAGTCGATTAAGGTGAGTTTTTAATCGACTAAAATTCGCGTTTCATGATTTCTGAGTTTAGCCCATTTAGTCGATTAAAAGTGCTACTTAATCGACTAAATGGGGGCAGGATGATGGATAGTTATGGGGGAGGGGCAAATTGGTTATTAATTATTTAATGAGGGGCAAAAGGGTCAAAAAGCCACATGATCTCTTTACAAATTTTTTTTAAATTTTTTTACAAACTACACTATCTTCTCCCGGGAGAACATAGTGTAATTTGTAAAAGTTTGTATTCTCTCAGAAGAATATAATGTAGTTTGTAAGAATTTGTAAGCAAAAAATTTGTAAATATAACCTGCCATTTTTAACAATGTCTTATAATATAACATAAATCTACTAAAAATTACACAAATTATGTCCTCTTGCCCTGTTGACATTCCGGGACAACATTCGTTGCGATGATCGAATGCTGTGTGGTCTATCTTCTCCACAAATAAGAATTCGAAATAATCTTTAGTTGCTCCTTTTCTCTCTCTCTCCCTCTCTCTCTCTCTCTCTCTCTCTCTCTTAACTTAAAGTTCCATAAATTTTTGAGAGTAACAAATGTGAGTATCAAACTCATACAGTGATACTAGTAGTGTTATGATATATATTATGCTATCTCTCTCATTGAATCTGGTGTTTGAAATTGTGCAGGGAAGAAAGTGGGTTGAGACCCATGGACTCTGAGCAACTGAGAGAGCATGCTCATAAGATGGTTGACTTCATTGCTGATTACTACAAAACCATCGAAGATTTCCCAGTTCTCAGCCAAGTTCAGGTTCTTCATTCTCTTTACTTCCCTTTTGTTTTCTCTAATATCACCTAAATGAATATATAATAGGGTTTTCATTTTATCCTTTTAACATAGCACAACAAACTTTCCTACTCTCACAACATTTTGTGGGACCCACACTTTTTAAAACAAAAAAATAAATAAAAAATTAAGGCACGCAAAACGAATCTCTATAACATTACACGATCACTTTTCCTACAACATAACTCTTATAAAAGTTTGTAAATGAATATATAATAACAGTGGTTGAGAAAGACAGTGAACTTCAAAGGTTGTAAATGAATATATATAACAGTGATTTTCGCTTTCTTAAAGATTTTCCCTCGGTTGCAGCCAGGTTATCTTGGGAAGCTTTTACCAGATTCTGCTCCTAATTATCCTGATTCATTGCAACATGTTTTGAATGGTGAAATTTCTTACTAATGTTTCTGAATTAACCTTTTTTTTTTATGCATTGTATTATTATTGTTATTGTTTTTCATATTTTGTATTTCATTGAATTATATGAACGATGCTAGCATGGTATTTTTCATTTATCTCTTTCACACCCAGATTTTTTATGGAGATGGCTGAAACATATGTCATATTGTAGATATACAGGAAAAGATACTACCAGGGGTGACACATTGGCAAAGTCCAAATTATTTTGCATATTTTCCTTCCAACAGTAGCATTGCTGGATTTTTAGGAGAGATGCTTAGTGCTGGTCTTAATATTGTGGGTTTCAGCTGGATAACTTCTCCTGCTGCAACTGAGCTTGAAACGATTGTTCTGGACTGGCTCGCAAAGGCGCTTGACCTGCCTGGTGATTTCTATTCTACTGGTAAGGTCTTTGGCTGCTTTATTTCTTTGATTTAATCCAATGTGGAGATATGGTACACACTATTATGTCTTTGTTCCTTTTAAGCACAAGGGAAAGGGCATGTATATTCTGTCTTGTCTTGTATCTGAAATAGAAGAGGCTGTGTTTTCAAGTGGTGTTTTAGTTGATGATTAAGAAAATAAGAGGTTAAGCTCTTACTTCTTAGTAGCTTGTGATTTCTTTTTGTTTTAAATTTTAGGATGAATCATTCTTTGTTTTGTCTTTTCATACTTCTTTAATAGGACATGGACTTCTATGTATCTCACGTGTACTTTTTCTGTCTCCTTTATGCTTTCCTTAATTGATATCTTTCCTTTTTATTAACCAACAGAATAAAAAGAGAAATAGATAAAAAGTAGAAAAATGCCACTGCTCCATAATTTAGGAATCAGAACTCTTTCGGGTAGATTTGCATTATGAATTTTCTCCCATGAGTTTGGATGAGGTTGTAAATTAATGCTTGATTTCATTAACTGCACCTTGGATGAATTTCACGTATAATAAAAACCTAAAAGGAGTATGAATAGTTTATTTGGTAGAAACTCAAATACTATGATATGTAAACCTGTGAAACATGGGATGTGATTTTATTTCAGGGCAAGGTGGTGGAGTTATACAGGGAACAGCAAGTGAAGCTGTACTGGTTGTCTTGTTGGCTGCCCGTGACAAGATCTTAAGGAGGGTTGGAAGGAGTGCCCTTCCCAAGCTTGTGATATATGCATCTGATCAAGCGCATTCTGCTTTACAAAAAGCCTGCCAGGTAGGTACCTTCAATGACAAAAAAAAGAAAAGGAAAAGGGGCTTCTTGAAATATATACTCAATAGTATATGGGTTTTCCTATTGCTCCATCTCCTTGTCAAGTTTGCTGTCATTTATTTGGCCTTGCAAAATGAAGTCAACCATCTTATGAGCATGCTCTCTCGTTGACAATTATTCATTGCTTTCTGATTTATTTTAAATACTGATCTTTTATTTTACTTTTCTTTCCTTATATTTTTGTTTATTATTATTTTATGTCATGCTCAATGAGGCTTTTTTACTTTTTGAAGCTTATACTTATCTTGATCCATATCTGTTTTTGTTATTTTATTCAGGAAAGGAACTGATTGTATTGTAACGGTTAATTTTTTTCTTAATTGTATGATTATCAAGTTCTTTAGCACTATACCTTTGAAAATGCTGGTGTTACTGTGACACTTGTTAGCATTTGATGGAAACTAAGATCACAAAGTTAAAACTTATTTAGTCTATTCTGTTGCATATAAGTAGTTAACGAATGAGTGGAGGCTTGGAGCAAACCTATTCCTCTGTATTGAAATTTAAGGGGTATTTATCACCTTGTGGCTGTATTACTATTGCATGTTTAATCAGATGATATTGATATCAAGATTCTAGTTTTTGATATTCTACTGTAGTTTAATAAAATAACTTTTCTGTCTATCCCTTGAGATGACACAAGTGGTAAACAACCTGTCTTGTATTCATGAGATGAGTCTTAGCTTTGAACCTTGCATTTTTTAAAAAGATGTCTTTATTTGTGTTGCTTAGTTGCATTCTTGAAGATTGCATTATCGTCAAAGAGATTCAATTTATGATTAATTATAAGTTTTTTACTTTTCTCCGGCAGATAGGAGGATTTGATCCAGAGCTTTGCAGGTTGCTTAAAACTGATTCTTCCACAAATTATGCGCTCTCTCCTGATGTACTTTCTGAAGCAATTTCAAGTGATATTGCCAGCGGTCTCATACCCTTTTTCTTATGTGCTACTGTAAGAATTAAAGGCTTCTGATATTAGCTTGTAACAAAAGTACTATACAATGCATTAACTTAATTGTCCAGCTTTGTCTATGTGTGTGTGTCTTTCTTTCAATATTGCTCTTTTTTTTTTTTTTTTTTATCTTACCAGTTTATTGGATTTGCATATTCTAAATTACTCAACTCATCATATCATTGGATCAAGGGATATTCATGTTTTTATAGGAGCTCTGTTTCTTCTTTTTATGTTGCTGGGGAACAGATGTGGATCTATATACTAATGACCTTATTGTGATGCAATTTTTCTTTTTGGATCTTAAATTGTACATTCAAAGAGATTTCATATTGAATATTAAGCATTTTGACTTTCACAAAGATATTAAATCTCTAGATGGTACTAAATGGATAATTAATACGGTAAACTTTTATTATGAGATGATATGATTGGAACTAATGTTGGTTTTGATTTCTTTTAATGAGTAAAGATGTATCTGAATCTTTACATCAGTGTGAGATTTTTCTAGGTTCTATTATTGGTGGATATTAAGTTTCTGGCTTTGACCCTGTACACTCTGTATTTGTGCATGCAGGTTGGTACCACTTCATCAACAGCTGTTGATCCTCTGCCTGCACTGGCAAAAATTGCTAAGGTAATACATTTCATTCAATTGGTGATAAAACTTGCTAATATAACCATTCATACATTGTAAGGAGGGTATTAACACCTAACAGTTCAAAAAAAATAAAAAATAAAAAACCAAGAGACTTATAAGCAAGGAAGCACGGACACTTCAAAGTAGTGGTCGGACCTGTGTCAAACACTTCACAGACAATTTGAATGCTCCTAGCTGCATTTCACAATTCTTTTAATTTAATTTTTTGAACTTTTATACCAAAATAGCATTTTATTGTTACTTTTAAAACATCAGTTCTCTCTCTTGATTTAAGATTAGTGTTTTTATGTTAGTTTATGTTGTACTATAGTTGTCTTGTCCTATAATTTTCAATTTTTGTCATGTCTCCATGCCCTGTCGTATCGTATTGTATCTGTGTCTCTTGTTGTCTCCATGCTTTGTAGCTCATAAGGAACTAGGAAGGCAGCTAGATAGATGAAAACCAGAAATGGTTATGCAGTAAGTTAGAAATTCAAGGATATAACAATAATTATGGAATTGCAGGAAAGAAAAATTAGAGAATGAATTTCCAATGTTTGACTAAGCCATTTTTTTACCATAATCCAACAGGTTAGGCTTTTATGATGAGTGGTTCTTGAATCTCCATCTAACAGCATAAGTGTAACACCTCGTTCTAGAACCGGTTTATTAACATTACGTACGGCATTAAGCGCAGTTACAATCACAACAATTGAATTAAAGTACGGATAAACTTTTTCCTTATTATTTATAAACGTTTTTGTTTAAAATCAATTCCGTAATTAAAACAATTCCCATAATGTGATTATAACTTAAACTATATGTAGAACCCCTATCGTAAGTTTTATTCAGATCATATGTTGCTACCATAGTGTGCCAAGTAGTCTCCTTAGACCACCAAGGCTTAAAAACTCACTTTTATTGTTATTCAACACTAAACACCTTTACTTTTTAGTTACCTAAGAAATTTTATATTACTTATATGGTCCTCATGTTCCAATATGTTATAAATCTCTTCGTTATCTACGCGTAGGTTCAAACCGCGCTCAAATCGAAACACTGTAGCCCAAGTTATGAATTTTCTACGAAACGAGTACTGAACCCACTGGGCTCGGCGCGATTAGCGCTACGAAACAGAAGCTTTCCAGACATATGGCGCGAAAGGCGCCAATCATGGCGCGAATGGTGTCGGGAATGCGTTTTTCCACTGTATCTTGGCGCGATGAGCGCCACCACGGCGCTAGTAGCGCCAAAGTTCAGGAGATTACACCTAGCCTTAGTATTTTACCCCTAACTGGAGATATACTTATCCGAATGACGCAATCTTGGTCTCGTTGGAAAGCTAAGAAAAAGATCTACAACTTCCATTAAGGCACAAGGGTCCAAATCTATCATATAGGATATGAAAAATAGGCAACAAGACATTATGTCTTTGTTTTTACATGGATTTTCATCCTAAAGGTCTTCTTTCACCTAATTAACATCATATAACCACTTCAATACATGACTATTAGTTCTTTCAAGGTACCCATTATCAAAAGAAGCATCCATGCCCTTCCATCATATATATACAATAAGCACAATATTACACAATCTCGAAATGTCTTCAATACATAACCATAAGACTTAGCTACAAAACACTATGATCAATTCCTTGGCTCCCATCAACAAAAGAGACACCAAAGGAGGTGAGCATAGGCTAAGTCCAGCAGAATAAAACATGACATACATATAATAAATGGTTTTCAAATATAAATCATATACATAGGAACTACTAAATGAAATGCATAACCAAAATGATGTAATATCCTCATGCATCAATCTAATCCAAGTATGGCCACTTGCTACCAGAGGCTCCTGCAGCATCTGTACCTGAAAGGGGGTCCCCACAACACGGGGTGAGATATATATTTACATCTCAGTAAACCAGGGGTCCTTGGAGCATCTCTCCACCCTATAGTTCACTCAGTATAATAGCAATAATCAGTAAATAATGCAGTAAATACATATCCATGCAGTGTGTAAGAACATCTCCAGGAGACATCCCTCGAGCTCTCATGCTGTCTAAGGATACTCAGATGCAAAATAGTCCTACTGGCCAGCTAAACTACTAAGTATGAATTACGCATCGTCATGCAACATACAAAACATAAGGAAACACCATCCTATGCCACACAAAATGCATTCACATACGTATAACAAAGCATTAAACTACCTTATTGCGTATATAACACTATTAATAACCACTACCCATTCAAGGCTTGGTGGAACAATTAAGGGATCAATTCCCAAGGTCCGAAGGCTTACCTCAATTGCTTCCAATCTCAACCTTTGTTCTTCACCAACTCAAGCAACCAAGCTTTACAACAATACCAACAATCAATACCAATTCAAGTGAGCTAATCAAGTTCCATGCCTTCCTCCAATGGTTGGTCCTTCAATGTTGGTCCACAAGGCTCAATCCTAGCCATTACATGGACACAATTAACATCCAACCAAACCATTGTTTACCAATGCAAGAAAATCCACAAACCAAGTATATAATCTTGCAATTTTCAAAGCATAATCAAACGACTATCTAAGTTCATTTCTACCGTTTATTTATCATTTCTAACAACTTTTACAAAGGGCTTAAGCTTAAATCAAACCCAAACTCATACCACCCACCATGACACTATTCATCATCTTCCTCAACCATGCAATGTCCATGAAAACAAGGTTCAAGGAGTGGAAACTCATCACAAATGGTTGCACAACTAAGGGTTGTTGATCTCCTAAGCTCCCATGGAAAGAACTACCATCAAACTCCTCAAATCTTCAAAGGGTCGAAATCTTTGGAGGAAGATATCTCACTCCACAATGCTTCCCACTCAAAACTAAGCTAGGATTTGCAATGAGGGAATGATTCTCTACAATTTTGGCTTTGGAATGGATGGATTTGGTGGAGAAATGGAGAAGCTAGGGTTTGAGCTTCAAATGTCACTCCCCCTCTTTTCTCTCTGTGAACCGTCGAAGGAGAAGAAGAAAATGAGAAGACTTCTTCATGTACTTTACCCAAAAGTCTGGAATATTTTTCTAGGAATATTTTCACTTCTATTTTTATATTTTAGGTACTTTTGCCTACACCCATTTTTACCCCATAATTTTCACTGACAGCACTTTTTGCCTCAAAAGTGACCGTAATTTATATAATTAGGTCTTATACTTAATTTTACTCACTAATACATGCTTAATTACTTAATTACATGTAATTTACTAATTAATTAAGCTAGGGTTATTATAATAAGCTCTCTCAAGATTGCCTATGAAATGAGATGCATAAAATTTTGTACGACAAGTTTTTTGAATGCATTTTGGAGAGTTATACAATCTGATAATAACTGATCTGCATGTCTTCTTGGCAGACCAACAAAATTTGGTTTCATGTGGATGCTGCTTATGCTGGAAGTGCTTGTATATGTCCGGAGTACCGTCACCACATTGATGGTGTTGAAGAAGTGGACTCATTTAACATGAATGCACATAAATGGTTCCTGACAAACTTTGACTGTTCACTACTTTGGGTTAAGGTATCCATAATTCACTCTTTTTCCCCCGCATTCTCACTTCTGCATCTTTATTTGCAACATTTCAATTTATTTATTTTTGGTAATCATAACAAGGTAACATTTCAATTTACTTCATAAACAAGAATGTACAAAAGTGAAATTGATGATTTGTTGATGACAGGACAGGAGTGCTCTAATTCAGTCACTGTCTACAAATCCTGAATATCTGAAAAACAAGGTAAGTTTCAATTTGCATGCTTGTGGTTTGTATTGAAGTTTTGCAGTGAGATGTTTCCAAACTTTTCAATCACAATGTTTTTTTTTTTTTTTTATTGTGTGTGTGTGTGATGTGTTTGTGTGTGTGGAGCTTTCATAGTTTTGTTGTTAAACTACATTCCTTTCAGTCAAGGATATTATGGCATTCGAGTATTACATTAAATTTATAAGTAGGTTCTTTAGACTTAAAGAAATTTGAAGAATATGAATGGTTATTCACTGTACAGGAGAAAGGAATATTCTGCTTTGAGGGAACCCAAAATGATAAATAAATATGTATCAAGGTACAAATTTTTTTATCATATGGTACTACAGAACTACCTTATATTGTAATATTGTATACCATCAAAAAAGAAACAAAGAAGAGAGGAAGATAAAAGAGAGTAACAAAATTGCAGCACCTGCAATGTCCTTCCTCTTTTTCCTCTTCCTACGGAGAAATGCTTCAAATGCAATGAGTAATAAGTATTGAATACTTACTGGATGACCAAGAAATGAACCTGGAGGAATTTGTTTTCCAATTCCTTTTCTTTTATATCTCTCTTAAGTTAGTTTCCTCCACCTTTGTTGGATGAAGGTCTTATCTTGAGGGGACAGAGTCATTTGGGACATATTTCTTAAACAAGAAGCACGTGATTTGAAATGTTGCAGCTACTGTTATTAAGTCTTTATATAATTGTCTGCTTATGCTATTGAATTGAATTTGCAGGCCTCTCAAGGAAACATGGTCATAGATTACAAAGATTGGCAAATTCCTCTCGGACGTCGCTTTCGGTGTGTCTTTGGAAGCTTTCCTTTAGAAACACTTGTCATTGCTTTCCATTAACATTTATAGTTTGTGTGTGGTATTGAAATCTCTCCCCCTCTCAACTTGAATTATTTCGTAGATAGAGAATTTACATGCATATCCACTTCTGCTCATACAAAAATCAGCATTATTCATGCATTGGGGCTCCTAACCCATTTATGTGATCATGATTTGTAATGTTTATTGGATTTTATGGATTTGTATGTCTACCCTTTTCTTTCTTTCTTTCTTCCCTTCCCCATTTAAGAGGTAATGAGAACCTCAGATTTCATAACTTTTATTAGATCCTTAGCATTATCTAAAAATTTATATAAACAAAGATTTATAATTACCAGCAGATGTGTAACATTGCTTATTACCTACCCTGGTTTCCAGATCATTAAAACTGTGGATGGTGTTGCGACTCTATGGATTGGAAGGTCTGCGAAGTCATGTAAGAAACCATATTGAGATGGCTGCTTATTTTGAGGAGCTTGTTGGTCAAGACACAAGATTCAAGGTATTATTCCTTCTAGGAAAAACTTCATTTCTTAATTTAATTGTATAATGCCAACATATGGACAATTAACCTGAGTTTTGCTCTATATAATTTGTCTTGAAGTCAAAACATGCCAATTATGAAAGTCTTATCTCAATTACTTTATTTAATTATCTGCTTATGCCATGAAAAATATTGCAACAAAATATGTACACAGGTCAGTGCACCTCGCACATTCTCTTTAGTTTGTTTTCGGCTTTTGCCTCCTCCCAACTCCGAAGATCATGGCAATAAGCTAAATCATGATCTGCTTGCCTCAGTAAATTCAACAGGAAGTGTTTTCATAACACACACGGTATGCATAAGTTATCTTCTTCTTTCTTTCTTTCTTTTCAGCTATGATTCTTTTCCTTGATGATAACCAATATGTGCAGGTTCTATCAGGTGAGTATATTCTCCGTTTTGCAGTTGGAGCACCATTGACAGAAATGAGGCATGTCAATGTGGCGTGGCAGATTTTGCAAGATAAAGCTACTGCTCTACTTGAGAGTTCATAGTGTGAATATGCTCTCAGCATCAACCACTCTTTTTTGTGCTTTATTTGGATATGCTATGATAGATGGAGTGGAGTGGAGTAAAATACATCAAGTTTTCATATTATTATTTAGATATTTAATAGTGGAATAGAAAGAGAAAAAAATCATTCCATTATTTAAAAAATTGATGGAACAATAAAATTTATGAATTTATTGTTTTTATATTGCCATTATCTCAAATACCTAAAATTTATTATTCTATAAAAATATTATAGAAATTACAAAAGGTAAAGTTATTTATATAAGATTGCAATTTACACACCATGAAATATTCGAATCTATTGAATATTAACAAAGAAAAAAAGAGAGTATGAAATGTAAGCCGTGGCAGAATAAGAAGTTGACGGCAACTTCAGCGCATGGCCGCAAGAAGAAGGCAAATTTATTGTGTTTCTTAGAAATATGTAATTTCATTATTCTCCTAATCTGGAAAGAAACAAAATTGGTATATGAAATGAAATGTTAATAAATTGAAATGGATGACCCCCAATTCCAGCATTTTTAACATATCCAAAGAATGATATCCTGTACTATTTCATTGCCATAACTTACAAATGGCTTACATGTGAAAGACAACATGGAGACGTCAAATGACCAATTTTTAACTGGATTTTGACCAAATCCAGTTCTAGTCTGGTATGGTGGTGGAACGAAATCAAATACCAAGCTAGTTCAAAAAAATGAAGCAAGGAACAAGCATAGTATTTATGATTGACAATAGTATTAGGGATAAATTATTCTATCTACCTTTTTTTTTATGCATATCTTATCAATCACTTCCAACACCGTTAGATCAGAATATCAACTAATTTTTTATTATTTCTCTTTCCTTTTGAGATTCTGATCCAACAATATTAGAGGGTAGTAAGTAAAGTAGGCATAAAAAAAAAGTAGATCGAATAATCTATCTCGTAATATTAATAGATGATTCTAATTTGAAGATAGTGAATGAAAGTCAGAAGAAATTATTTACAGTAAAACAATGCTACTCATACAACTCTATATCCCCACCTTTGATCAAATGAAACAATTATTTGAATCCGGGAATCTAGCAACATAATGGACACCCCAATAATAATAATAATGGACGAGTTGATATTTATCTAATTGATCTCCTTCTTTTTCCTCCCAGCTGTATACTCCGATACTCCATCTTAAGACATGTTGCATACTTATAATGATATTTGGCTTTGGTTCTGGATCCATTTGTGCTGATTCGGGAAAGTAACATTTTGCCTAGTAAGTTCGATAAGATCTCATACTCATCCATTTCATTATCTCGAATAGGCCAAAACCGAATACTGTCCGTTGTAGATTCTACAACTTGTCGTCTTTCCTTGTTCTTGTTCACAATCGGTATCGTTTTGGCAATCAAACAGAATGATTAAGATCTTCTAAGACCTCACTAAACATATATTCATATTCAGTGCTTTAGCCCAAATGCTATAAGTTGGATTGGATTCTTATTCATATTGTCTAAAAATATCTTGTTTCTTATTTAGCTGCATCTAAAAAATGGTTTTGATTCAAAATATATTCGTTTGTTCCGATGAGATAATTCCAATACGATTTTTTTTTTTTAATACGAGTTTTCCAACAATACACTTTAAGTCGTTAATAGATTATGCATGTGATAAGTTGAAAATCACATTAATAGGTCAAATACCTTGTTTGAATTAAAAATTGTAAGGTATTAAATTTATGAATCTTTCTATTTATAAACCTTTCCAACAATTGTTTTTTAATATGAGCATGACATATATTTTCAGAGTGTTACGGGAGTAGGTATGTCTTTAGGTGACATTAATCATAAAGAGGTAAGTGAAATAAATATAATATTTTTTTTTTTTCAATTTTAGCGATAGATCTGAGTCATCAACATTCTTAGAGTACAAAAAGTATTTTATTGAGCATGAATTAATGTCACACATTATTTAAGTCAGAGGACACTTTGGCAGTACTGCTCAAGCGCAAACGGGACATATCCTCCCCAAAAAATTTTACTTTTATTTTTATTTTTTTTAGATAACTGGGGATACAAAAATTAATTCAATCTCAAACACTATTTGAACTTTTAAATAATCATGGCGATTATCATGTCCATATAATTACTATGTTTAATCCAAGTACAACATGTTTATATTGACGGCTCAAAAATTGAAACCCAAACATCTCTCCACGGGAAGCGATTCATACAGATTGACTCACAAAAATTGACAATTTTGTTTTTTTAAATAAATATTAAAAATATAAAAAAAAAATTAAATAAAATATATGGATGATGTGTTGTGTCAAAATCATAAAAAATTTGCAGGTTGACAAGCAAATTAATCCGTGACACGACATGATAATAATTTGTATTATTTATCCAAATCCATACATGATCCATTTTATCACACAAAACGACATAACTCATAATTTAATGTGTCATGTTATAGGTTGATCCGTGTGCTATGACACATTTTGCCATCCTTTGCTTCCAAATTTGAAAATAGTAGCAACTTTTAATATCATTATTACAAAAGAATTCTTTTTATATTATAATGAGAGTCTAGTAATGGATTTATTGAAAATTATCATTGTTAAGCATAAAATAATTAATGTTTTTTAGTGAAGAAAATAAAATAAAGTTAGAATGAATAATAAGACTCTTTCCCTCTCAAAATTGTAATTAATATCGTAAGCGCACATCTTCTCTGTCTCTGTCTCGCTGTGTTTCTCAGTTAATTGAGTAGACTATGATACACCGATACTTCAAAAAACTTATGTATCATATCCAACACTTTTCGATACTACGACACTCCCCAATACTCCAACACATATTACAGAAACTCAAAAGAGATTCAAAAGTTGCATTGCATTATTTTTTTGTTTCAACTATTAAATTCGTTAGATTACAATTACTATTTTATTAAGTTTAATATAAATATTTGTGATATTTTATGTTTCTTTATAAAATTGATGAGTATTATAAGTAAATGTTAAATTATTAAATATTATATATATATATATATATATATTATATAAATTAAAAATATTATTTAATACTAGAACGTATTCTAATATATCAAATTCTAATATTTTTTTAAATTAACATATTAAAATCTCATGTAGTGTCTCATTTTGCGTGTTGATGTGGCAGGAACATAGCAAGCCAAGGACAGTCGCTCTGCGTTTTGTAGCTTAGCATTTACTCTTCAGGGCAATTTCATGATGACTGACTGTGTTTGATTTTCTTCACTGAAGTGTGTCTGTCAGTGTTTTGCGGTTTATGTTTTGAACTGTGTCTGTCTGCACCTTTTTTTGTTTGTTTGCAATTATAAATAACTCAATAATTGAGTCAAGCATTTCAGCGTCATTTGCCATTTCGAGTGTTTCACAAAAATACCAGTAACGACAACGTTTTTGAAACCCCGCATTAAGATACCTAGCTTAGCTGGCTTTCCGTGCAATTGATTT